>NC_142354.1:37038291-37196054 GCF_059441175.1 Urocampus carinirostris
TTGCTTTTAGGAAAATTGACCAGTTCTTTCGATAGGTACAGCAGTGGAGCGAATCCAAGCCACATTTACCCTACTTAAATGTGTATTTCCCCTAAGAATTATTTTTTAAATATCTTAAAATTCTATCCCAATGCATCATACATTAGAGTGTTATATTACCAATAAATCCGAAGCTTTCTAAACTGACTCAAATAATTTTACTGATATCATATTAAGAAAATCACCTTTTAAAACACACTTTTTAAATGCATCAATTCACCTCATTTGTTAGTCTTTTGTGTCTTACGTTCTACATTTCATACTTTTTTTTGTTTTTTTGCCTACATTAGTCTCAATGGCCAACAGATACTTGCAAATTTTACTGAAGGCAGTTTTTAATCTGCTTTGAAATAAGTAACAAAGTATATTGTTTATAAACTGTTTTTATTTATATGCTGACAAATGATTAGATATTTTTTTATCTCTCCATGATTGAAAGTATCAGGAAATGCAGAGCTGTCTGACACTCGTTTCACCGATCATGATAAATTTGGTGAACAAGAAAAGTCTTAATATGCCCATAAATCCAAAGATGCTTAGACATAATGGTTTTAATCAGCCAGTTAAGATCAAGTGTTAGTATGTATTTTTTTAAAAAAAATCACCCTAATCAAATACATTAAGTAGCTTTATTTCAAGACAAATAGGTGAATCAAATTAGGGAAAAATAAACACAGACGATATTGAACCTAACATGAGCGGCCAAAATTTTGGGGGGGACCTTAAAATGATGAGTCGTGGTTCTACATAAAGGTTTTTGTTATTTTGTTCATTTGTAAGTATTTATTTGCCACTAGCCAGATTGATATTCCACTTAACACCAGGGACTTCTCTGCATTCTCTTTCTGCAACTGCTCCATTGAAATTTGTGCTTCAAAGACAGGGTGTTCTGTACAATACCTTTAGCTGTTTGGATGATGCAGCAAGGCTACTAAACTTGCTTTGAATAATCACTGTAAAGGATATTAATGATATCACCCACACACGAAGAACATTTGACATCATGGCCCTCAGTTATAGATTTTTAGTTTTACATCTTGTTGATGGTGGATAATTTTGCTAGAACAGAAATTGATTGAAGCGTTCACGAGTTTGAGTATTGTTAATGCCATGTTCAGTTTGTTACCCTGACTGGTCCTGAAAAGGTGGGCTTTATACAAGATGGATTATCTGGTTGTTGTAGATCGCAAACAGCGTGAGAATTGATCTTGCAGGCGCAGGATTTGAGGCATTACAGCTTCTAGTTGAAAAAGGCAAGTGTGAACCATTCGCTTATTCCAGAACACAACACTCTTTCGATAGGGATTTATTTTCTTCTCAGAATATGATCTTCCAAATAATCAGTTGTATAAATGTTGCTATGCTGCATTTTTTTACTGCAAGTACGGTTAATTTAGGAGCAATTGAGTTTGTTGAATGATAAACTCATCATATTGGTCACTTGAAGAGCTTTTGCAATGGTACACAATGTTAAATATTGAGTTAAACACTTCAGGTCACAAATCTACCCCACATAAAGGATCACTTTTTTGTTTGTTACACCGGCCATACCATGAATTGATAATAAAGCAAGTTTGAAATGGGCACCTTACCGTCAGCTGGATCAAGTTTTGAGAACAACACTGCTTTATCAATCGCTTCACAAAGCATGTTCCCCTTTATGATGTCACAATGGGAACATTTTGTTTTCTCCCTTCATGGGAAATTTCAGAATCTGTCAATACGCCAAAGCAGTTGTTCATGTTGTATCATTTAATAGTGTTTAGAAGTTGGTCTTTTAAGGTTGAGTTAATCATGTGCTGATGACTGGATCCAGCAGAGGCCTTCCAACTTGCAGCTTTTGAACCTCTGCCGAGCCTAAAAGCATGTGCTTGGTTGTTTGTGTGCAAGATATTGAGTTAATTAGAAGGCAGATCCTTTACCCACATTTCCGGATTCCAGGAACTATAGGGAGAAGCAGTTGGGTTTCGGCACAGAACCAGATAACTAGGTTCTTGATTTTTTTCTCTTCCACCTCATCAAAGCCCACGTGCATTGCGGAGAGGGAGTGCAGTGATCCAAAAGATGGTGGACAAAGCTTGATGTGAGGCAGTTGGTATAGTAATTTCACTAAGCACATTATCACCACCCATAAGTTTTGAAAACATTATCATGTGGCAGGAAATGTTAATGTAGCACTCTACAATTGGTCGATGTATTAACTCCTCCCCCTTATTTAAAAAGGAGTTTCTCAAAGTCTCAAAGCCATACAAAGGAGTGGTTCAACTTTGCAAACCAAATCTCAATATTAATTGAGTAACAATAGCTTCATATTTGTCTCTCTCACAGTTTTTCCAAAGGACTCAGATGCAGACTGCAAGGCCCACTATCCCCACAAACACCCCTACCATACGGCCCGGCTCTCAGGCCCCCACGGCAGCCGTCTACCCTGCTAATCAAGCAATCATGATGACTATGGCGCCAATGCCTTTCCCGTCACCGCAGGCTGCACAATACTACATCCCACAGGTGAGGCCCATTGACTCAACTGTGAATGCATATTTTGACCTTTTTTCGCCTCCTGTCTTCATGGAACAGTACTAGTATAGCCAACATAGCTTATTTGGTAATTACGGTGGTTAGATTAAAATGTTAATTGTTTTGTTATCCCTTACCAGAAACATTTAAACTCGCTATGGTTGCAATCAATTCAGAATGTTAAGGAAAGTTGCTGGCTGTCTTCATAGTGTTGCCTCCCTTCTTTTGGAAAATAATACTTTTGCGAGAAAATGATTAATTGCAGTGTACGTTCATATACGTACTTCCACCGCTTTCAACATATTTGGCTTATTCATTTGGCACTTGGCCTTTCTAGTTTTTGTTACAGCAACAGGCTTTGTCCCCAAGCATAATTTCGCATTGTGATCAGGGTTCGTCTCAATACAAGCAGGACCATAGAATTAAATTTTGTAACGGAGGTTTAAAGTGTGATTAAATGTCTTTTTAAAGTTCATCTGAGAATTAAGTTTTTTTATAGTCCTAGTAAAGCCCTGCTTGTCCTTTTGATTATTATATTTCATGTGATATTGTGCTTGAATCTTACCATGTATTATATATGTCCCTTTCCCGTCCTCCTAAATAAGGTTCAGTCGATTTCCTCATGAAAGCAGTGGACTTATTTTCATTATTGGGCTTTTTTAACTACAGGATATTGGCAAATTTAATAAGGCCATCTCATTAAGACATGTAAGGTGGGGTTAGACAATTATTAAGTGAAGTTCACTTTAACTAAATTAAAAAAACTGAGAATTGCTAACTTAAGAGAAGAAAATATAATCTTCCCTTTATGCTGTTAAGCAAAATTATATATAACATATTTTTATCAGAACTTGTTAAAAATAGGTCATGCTTCGCTTCTTTGGGATATTGGCATTATTTCTATTGAATTATTTTTATTCGCGAGCTGTGTTTGCAACATTTTCTTCCTGTAAGTTGGTTCACCTTTGAACTTGAAAGATGATAACTCTGCACCTCAAATACACTGTCACTGTGCTTCTTTGTGATTAAAGGGAATGATGAATGGTAAAAGGATGTAGTCATGAGAAGCACAATCCTGTAGGATTTTTGTTTCTTTGAAAAAATCAAAAGTTGGCCCAAGAGCTGACTGTTCTTGTCTTGTTTAATCATTGTGTTGGTCTCTGCAGTATCGTCACAGCACTGCTTATGTGGCGCCTCCTCAGCAGTATTCTGTCCAGCCCCCGGGAGCTGGTACCTTTTATCAAGGTCCAGGACCAGGGGAGTACCCATCTCCTTATCGTAAGTTTGGAAAAAACAATTTAACACAAGGGCATGCTTGATACAAAATAACACCAATTGTCACGATGGATTTTTACTAAAGTAGTACATTTTCCCTGAAGATCCCCTCAGGTACCATCCACCCGTGTCCCCATCTGTACCTGCCCCTGTTCCTACAGCAGGTCCGCCCTATTACCCTGGCCAGACTGTGTACTCTGCCTCGCCACCCATCATAGTGCCTACACCGCAGCAACCTCCACCAGCCAAGCGCGAGAAGAAAACGGTGAGTAACTTTTCGGTCAGCATCTTTTAACTTTTTTAACATCGTAACCTATGTAATGTTATCAGAGTATATTTTTTCTTGATGCCTGACATGTAACGTGACTTTAATTTAATTTGATATGCATAAATCCCTCGGTTTTCGCGATTAATGCAGACAAGAACTACTTGCGAAAATCCACTAAGTAGCATCGCAGCTTCATAAAAGCCCCCAATGGGATAAACTTGCCTCAAGATGACATCATTACCGATTTAGAGTATATGACTGTAACAAAATTACAACTGCAGATCTACAAATAATAACACACAACACATAATTGCAGTTGAATGTTTAGTTTTATTGTTATTTTACAAAAGTAAAATTAAATTGGTGGGCTTCTATTGTCAGTGTAAGAAAGCACTGCTAGCTGCGCACTAGCATCGGGTGTCCTCGAATGGGGACAGATCCCCGCGATTATTAAAATAAAACCTTCCCGAATGTAGCGATTTCCCACGAGGTGTTGCTTTAAGTCTCTTGTTTCATGGCTAATGAACCTGGCTTTGGCAAGATACAGGGTATCCAAGAGTTGTTAGCCTAGCCGTTAGCAGGAGGCCAGACCAGCAGCGCCGCCCTTGCCATCTACCAGATGCCGGTTGATTCGTCGTGAACCTGATCATAATCCAAAAGCATCTGCTGGTGATCACGATTTCCTCCAAAAGCTACTGGTCACCATGCTTCCCATTTTGTCTAAGAAGGCAGCGCTCGCCCTCTGTTTGACTGACAGCTTAACACCAGCCTATCACAGCAGTGCACACACAATCAAGCACACCCAAAACAGAGAATCTTCCCTAATCTGTCTCTGCTGTCTAACAGAACAAAATGCATGATACAATTACGTCAATGACAGTGAAGACAAAATCAATTCTATTCTATATCTGCCAAGGAATGAACCAGCAGAAAGTGAAGCGCTAAGTAGCGAGGGATGTATGTAGATGGTTTATTTCTTTGAATCCCCTTTATCTTAGGAAAGAAATATAAAAGACTTAATCTACAGTAAATGTGTATCAAAGTGGTACATGTTTATATGAGCACCTCTAAAGAAGAGCATCTTGGTATACAAGGTTTCTTTTCAACAAAAATGTGCTTGCTAACGTAGAGAAATCCAGTTCACTAGCAGTCCCAGAAGCTACCACTCGTCACTGCCCACCGCCAGCATCAACTTGTTCCAGTTTTCACATGCAAAATACTACAGAAAAAAGGCTGTAAAATGTTTTGATGTTCATTTAAAGTTACAGTAACTTTAATTTTACCACCAGCTCGGTGGCCTTGGGGGTAGGGCGCCGGCTCCGGGACTGGGAGTTGGCTGGTTCAAGCCTTGGCCGAGTCATACCTAAGAATTACAACATTGGTACCCAAAGCCTCCCTGCTTGGCGCTCGGTATTAGGGGTTGGAACTGGGGGGTTTGGTTACCTAATGACTCCCAACGCATCAGTTGGGTTGAGTGAGGGGGCTGGGAATCCCCTCTTCTGTATCATTCTCCCAGAAAGAGTCAGAAATATGAACGTGTTTCTGACTCTAGCCACCTCCCACTAGGGGGATATGGCTCCAGTATATATAACTTTCATTTTAAGTGTACAGACACTGCCCAACTTATGAACGAGTTAGGTTCCAAATGATCGTTCGTAAGTTGCTTCAGTGCTTTATTTCGTATGTTTAAGGTTTATATCGTTAGGCGGCCATTACCTCGTTTCCCGGGTTTGGGTAGACCCCCCTGAGCCGCACCACAGACGGTGAGCACGCCACCACCCCGGTCACAAATTCACCGAGCGCATTTCGGCGAGAGTATCCTGCGGCCGTCGCAGTGCGAGTATATGGATGCATTTCCTATCTAACGGGGCCTTAGGGGTCCCTTTTATGTGCCTGTAATGTGCCAACATCCGGCCCGTGCGTGGACTGAGTGTAACCGGCCTTCCATTTTCGTTTCCCTTGTGATGTGACCTTATGCGCTGGAAGAACACGTGGACCAGTAGCCTAGATGGTAAGGCGCCCGCTTTGAGACTGGGAGGTCGGTGGTTCGCGCCCCAGCCGAGTCATTCCTAAGACTTAAAAAGTGGTCGGCGGCGCCCTCTGTTGGCTGCGGCTGCATCGGCTCGCTACAACGGGTCAGGTGCAATCGACATTTCGTTCTGTGTACATTGTTACACAGAATGACAATACAAGGAAATTATTATTATTATTATTATTATTATAAGTATGTTTAAGGCTTGTATAAGTAACCCGTATTGTTTTGTGCTAAAAAATAAACATTTCATAACATAGTATGCTCTAACTTAATTTTGGAAGATGCGCTCCAAGAATTCCTCCTCCGTGATAAAAAGTGGCTGGAGAAAAAGCGTTCCGAGCATTTTCCCAACTGTGTCAAGCTTTTTTATTCCACTTTCGTTTCAAAAGAACTGGCTCGTCTCTTTTTTACACTTTACACCAACCATATTGAATGGATGCACGCGATATTAAACAATACAAATGTCAAAGTGCTTAGCGCGCTGGAGATAGTGTAAGCGTAGAATGTGAGGTGCGCATGAATGATGTCAATAGCGTAAGAATTCAGTTTTGGAGAGTTTGGTGTCTTTACAAAGAGACCTAAAGTGTTTTTTAGTATTTTTTCATGAACGCGGAGCAATCCATTACCCACACAAAACGACACTCTATATTGGTGGCAGCGGTGGGATTACGAGCAGGTGGTGAGATGTTCACATACGAATTAGGAGGAGGAAGCGGATTTTTTCACTTTTGGGTGGATGCTGGGTGACCTCAAACAACACCTTTTGCCGGTAGCGGCGACAAGAGGCACTACAGTGCGGTCCTGTACTGGGAAAAAGGTGACCGCAATACAAAATCTAACTTACAGCAATGTCCGGATATTTTTCGACATCCCGAAAAAAAATGTCCGTATCTGCCGTTTTTCGCAAGTCTAATGGTCGTAATTAGGGAAGCGTCCGTACAAGTAAGTTCTTAGCTATTAACAGTCTCCTGATCTCATACCTGTCAACCTCAGCCTATTGCTCCCTGTATTAATTGGGGTTGCGATACCCCTTTTTTAAGCGATAATCAACCTTTCAAACACAGCGTGACGCCTATTTACTCACAGGAAGACAGACTACGTAAAACAGGTGACGATTTCAGCAATCTACGATTATGTTCTCGTCTGCTATTAGTGACCAAGACAGTCCGCA
Source organism: Urocampus carinirostris (assembly GCF_059441175.1). Lineage (NCBI taxonomy): Eukaryota > Metazoa > Chordata > Actinopteri > Syngnathiformes > Syngnathidae > Urocampus > Urocampus carinirostris. Next base: position 37,045,597 of record NC_142354.1, read on the forward strand.
TTTAGTGCCGCATTTACAATTGTTTAGTAAACAATAGGTATATACTACTAAGTTTCTCGCAAATACAAATTTCCCCCCAAAAACACTGAGAAAACCGCGCCTTTTGTAAAGGATGAATTTTAAAGCAGAACTTTGACTTTGCTGCTCTTTTTTGCCTTTGTAATACCTCTAATATATGAACAATGCTTTCCATAAACATAAAGTAAAATGTTATTGCAATAACATTGAAGTTGTACATGAACGGTGCATGAACAAAGCCAGAACTTTTCAGTGACCAATGTTTCTGGTAACGTAATTACTCAATTTCAGTCACCATAAGATCGCGTTCCTGCGAATGTGTACAAAACGTCATCCCTTCTATTTCTGTGTGTTCCAACTCAGATTACTCAAAGTAAGTATCACTTATGGTGATTAATTTAAACCTTCACGGTGTTACCTTTCAAAAGAGGCCAAAACCATCCATATTGTCCAAACGGTTCAAGAACATCATTCAATTTATTTTGGGTATGTCATGGATTTGGATTTCGGGCCAATTTTACAGGAACTGTAAGGGGTTATATTCATCTTATTTCTTTATTACTGTATTTCTCAGGTTTATTTACAATTCAAATACGGTTTTGAGTGATCCGAAAGATTTATAGCTCTTTAAGATTCACTTGAAAGCTTCTTGGAGGATTGGAACGGACCCATTAGTTTTTTTTTAATATTTCACATCTGTAATACTCGCTCGTTATATATTCGAGCTACGAGTACGATCCTGGAACAAATTAAGTTTGTATCAAGAGGTACCATTGTACTGTGACAGTGATATTCGACATTATAAAGATGGTTAACAAGGACACCCCAACAGATGTGGTTGTACATGTGCGCTTAATTGTTTTCTGTTGTTTTTGTGCTTTTGTCATCACAGATTCGTATTTGCGACCCCAATCAGGACGGAAGGGACATTACAGAGGAGATCATGGCAGGGGGCTCCAGGAGCAGGAAGTCAACACCTCCTATCGGCCCTCCTTCCTCCACTCCAACACCTCCACAGGTAAGGGTCAGGTTATTACTGTCAAAATAGCAGCTTGCATGTTATTGGGTGACTTTTTGTCCTACCTGTGTGTTCATGGATGTTAAAAGTTGCCTATTGTCTTTTTTTCTGTGTGTTGTTTTGTGCTCAATTGCCATACATTGTTTTTGCACTGCTCTTTGTATGTCTTATTCTGGATTTGCATCTCTGTGCTGTTTGGTGATTTTTGCTATTCAGTTTTCCCTTTCCCACCCTCATAATTATCCTCACGGTGCCTACTTCAAATCTCAGCAGCCACTGAGCAACAGGCAGACTCCAGAGCTGCAATCGCCCTCACAGCCTCCCCAGTCTGTTCATGCCACTTCCGGAGATGTAACGCCTGAAACCTCGGGGCCCACGCAGCAGTCACAGCAAGCGGTGACAACAGGGGTTCCAGATTCCAAACAAGGGCCAGGTAGGCCTCACACATATTCTATTCTTCCAAAGATAATTTCAAATTTGAGAACATGTTAGCTAGGACAATCGTGTACCTATTTATCTGAATTCAGAAACTGTATTCCATTGGAAATATAAAAATTGACTTTTGGGTCAGTTTTACAATAATAAATAAAAAAGGAAAGTTCGTCTGAGTGCCAATGCCACAACCCCTGCAAGATTGAGTAATGCCAATTAGACATTGAAAAATGGATAGAATTAAAAAGATCTATAATTTGATTACTGGTAAATTATCACTTTTTGAACTTTTTTATACTTAAGTGGACATCAGTAGTTCTGTAGGCCAGGGTATATGTCTTTTAGCAATTTTTATTTTCAATCATCCACTTTTAAGTTTCTTATGAGGCAGATTCCCCTCAAGCTATGACCCACCCATTGCTGCCTCTCATTGGTAGGTCGCTGTCTGCTTTAGCATATTTGTTTGGCCTACACTCACACAGTTTAGTAACTAATAAGGTGGTCATTTAATCATACACAGAAGTAACAGATAAGATCGAAGGCCAGCGGTGCAAGATGTCACAGGAAAACATCAGAAACTGATTCATGTATTGCAGCAAAATGTGTTACTTGTTTTTCTTGTCTTGCTTCTTCCAGATGACGTACCCAAATTAGAGTCATTGGTCCAAAAGTCTTCCTCGCCTAGTGGCCTCCATCCTGAAGCTCCCCCAGAGAGACTAGAAGCCAGTACCCCTGCATCAGAAACCTCTTACACTGTTGGACCAGAGCTGGCCTTCCCTGCCTCTCAGCCCACTATCTTAGCCCTACCCCACACAGTTGTTGAAAGCGTGGATCAGCCACCTTCGATAGCCTCATTCTGCTCCGGAGGCGACCATAAACATTCTTCGACTGCAAATGTTATTCCCCTTGCTGACAAGCCCCTATCAGATGCCCTCTCTCGGGCTCTGACAGTCTCACCGTCTCCAATTTCAAAGGCCGTGAATGGTGTCACTGACCCTGACACAGATATGGATGCTCCAGCCCCTGAGGCCCCTTCGTCACATCCTCTTGCTTCTCCACCCGCTTTCCAAGATTCCTCCTCTTTAAGAACCTTATCTTGTGACGTCAGGCCTGAGATGCCCATTTCTGCTGAGCTGGCTCCCATGGCATCTGTGGCAGTGGTGCCTGTTGCCCTAACCTCCAGTCCTGTCACAGCATTGCGTGTTATGCTCCCTCCCGGCCTCCCGCCTCTGGTGCAGGCCGCAGCAGTAACCGATGAGGCCAAACAGCCCTTGGACAGGATAGACTTTGTCACTAGATTGGGGCCAGAGGCACACGAAGATGTTGCTGAAGCAGATCCCCAGCATAATTCATTTACTCGGAGAAGCCCAACTACAGGTACATGGGGAAACTGAAATTGGGTATTTGTTCTAAACCGTGGTGTCGAACTCATTTTCACCGGGGGGCCAAATTAGCCTAATATATATGCTCAAAGGGCCTGACGTATCTTTTAAATGAAACTAAATGTAATTGAATGGAATGTAAATTGAATGAACTACTCTTGGATGTAAAATAACTCTGAATGTAATACTTATTCAAGTCACAAACATTACAGTTGCATTCAAAAAGTGAATCTACAGATACATATGTTAAAATTTAAACACTTCCAAAGAACAAGGTATTTCTCAGTTCGTCTTATTAGTATTGATATCAAAACACTGGTGTGTAATTGCGCTGATCCGTCACATCGTTAATATTGTAGTCAACAGGCGGTGTGGAAGTTAGTTTTTGGTCAAAGCACTCTGAATTCATTTATTTTAAAACACTGATATCGCGGGCCACAAAAGATGATGTGACTGGCCACATTTGTATTTGTATAAAATTTGTATTTTATGTACCAGTACTCGGAAATCTCATTTAATGTAATCTCAATCTCTTACGAACGTCATCCTCTTCTTTTCTTTTACATCTACTTGACAATCCTCTCATTTTACGATTTATTTATTTATTTATTTTTTTTAATTTTCATTTGCGGGTAGGCTTTCTGTTAACCAAACTGTTTCTACTTTGAATTACGTTACTTTTATATTAGTGTTATAGCATTTGAGTTAGTAGGTTTTGCCTTTAAAACCAAACTTTAAACCTGCAATGTGTTGTATGCCTAAATGGACTGTTTTTAAATCTCTAAATTGTGACTTTCATCTGCAGTAAATCAGACTTCTCCTATACCAAAGACCTGGAGGAAACCAAATGAATTGATACATGCTGGAGACACACCTCCGAAGCAAAACGAGGTAAAGAAAGAAGATGCTTTGACAAATTTGTGTGCTTTAATTCTTAAAAGGAATTCCTAGTGTATCAAAAAGTGCGACGGTTGGATAAAGAGGAGTGGAAAAGCACCATTAATCATGTGGAAAATGTTTCCATATGTGCCGCGTGAAAGCACTTAGACACGGTGTTTAGGTCAAGCAAGGTGTTATCCATCATCCTTACTGCTCATTCAGAACACTGTTTGTAAATTCAGCTGCGTGCCTCTCTCATTTCCTGTTCTTCATTGATAGACAACAACACACATACTGTCTCGTAGCCTTTTTTTTGGCTTGCTCTGGTTTACTTTTAGGACTGCCGATAATGCCTCAAACCAACATAAATATTTGCTTGATGGCACAGACATGCAGCAGTTTCTTTACTGTTATTTTTGTTTGTTGTTTTTTGGGTTTTCTTCTTTTTTTTTTTTTCCTTTTTTTTTTTGCAAAGATTTGCACCGGCATTCTGGATTTTGTTGACAGTGTTATTTCTATCTTTGATCTTAACCAGGTGGACCAAAACCACCCATACTGCTGACCTAATGCAGCTTATGTAGTATTTTACTTTTTTAAGTTATACTAGCTTACTGTAATTTTGAGCTGTACTTTAAGGGCAACTTAGAAACATATTGGAGCATATGTTTCTTTGCAGGGTTCCGCAAGTAGAGGTCTCAAGGAGGTAATTGCATAAAATGTAACTTTTTTTCTTCTACGTGGGGAAGGGAGCAAAAGGAACAAAAAATGGAGAACAGAAAGACACATTGGTCGTTTTGCAGCTCAGTATGTAGAATTGTGTCTCCTAAAAATAATGTTTACTGAACAATGTAATGAAAGCAGCACCTACAACTATCATTTATTTATTAAAACTTAATGTAGCAGTTGTCTTCAACTAGTTCACATTTTGTTTGAAGATTAAACGTTGATATATTTTTGGCCACAATTGATAATGTTAACTATATTATTTTCAAAAACTATTGTAGACTTTAAAAAACAGATGAACACACACAAGCACATATCTAGAGGAGCAGAACTTACAGAAAAGTGTGAGAGGGGTAAGAACCTGAGTCTGTTCGTTCATTAAGCTTCAAATGCACAAAAGCCGGAAGTTGGACTTAATGAACATGGCGCAGTTCTGCCATTTTCAAGGCCAAAAAGGTTTTTCAATGAAAGGAATTCCTTTCTGATTCAATCCACGGCAGCCATTGCAACAGGAATGGGCTTTCTTTCTTGTTTACACTTAGGTAGTTCATTAGACATTGCTTGTTGTCTTAGAAAGTAATGCGCTCGGAATTTTTAAAAGTTAGAAACTCATTCATATATTAACTCTTGTTGCAGGACATATCCCTGCCTGTAGATCCTGTTGCTGTGGATCCAGCGCTGCAGTCAGTTCTGCTGGGGGCGTCTGGGGTCCCGCCTCTGCTCTTACCCTCTACCGACATGCCAGCTTCTGTCTGTAGTCCCGAGGCCCACAGAAGACTTATTCTCCCAGAGGAGAACGGCAATACCGAGCTAGAGCATTTAAGGAATGGGGCAGGCCATACCTCTGAGACTGAGAGCAACGACAGTGGAGTGTCACCTGGGGAAAAAGACAACTCCACTGGGGCATCACAGGACTTAGAAAGTAAGATAAACTCCAAGTAAACTGTTTCTAATCGTTTTTTTCTGTCTTGGATTATTATTTGTTTGTTAAATGGATGATCTCCTTATGTTATTGGATATATTTAAATTAAATCGATCGTGTTTGTTCACCTATGAAATAGTTGTTTACTAAAATATAGAAATGTCTGCTTCTGACAAAACATTTCATGCTTGAAAGTTCTTCCCATTCTTCCAAATCTAAATGTTTTCAATGAAACCATTCAACAAACTGACATTTGTGTGTGAAATTTCATCCTATTTGCATTCCTTTAGAGAGGAGCATTGTCATGACAACTTGTATTTTTCCCCTCTCATCTTACACTGTGCTAGGTTGTCCTGACATGTCTGATCCCAGCAAGAAGCGACAATATGACCGGGGCTTCTTGTTGCGTTTCCAGTTCGTACCTGCCTGTGTACAGAAACCAGAGGGTCTCCCGCCAATCAGTGATGTGGTGCTTGACAAGGTGAATATCACATTTAGCACAAATTGTCAGTTTAAGGGTAGGTTTTATTGTTTGAGATACACTTTCTAACAAACGAATCTGGTATTTTCCAAAATTTTCAGTATTCAGTGTCGGTTCTTTATTTGTGGTATCCAATTCAGGTCCATTCACTTAAAACTACAAAGACAAATCGACAAACAAGTCAAGTCATGTTTATTTGTATAGTCCTTAATTAACAAAAGCCTATAAGGGTTTCACAGATTTACTACAAAAATCAGCCGTTACGTAGATTGAGGACCACATGACCAGAGCCTCAAAAGTTTTATATTATAGACACAGGCAGTAAATGTTTGTGTATATTTAGGGATATGCGCAATCACGCCACTTTTCCTGTGTGTTACATTAGGGCCCTCATAGTTAGAAGCCTCATTTAGCGGTAAAAACTCATCCGTATCAACCAGGTTTCATAAAGAATGTATGTATTTATGTATTTATACAGTGGCTTGCGAAACTATCTGCCCCCCTTGAACTTTGTGACCTTTTGCCACATTTCAGACTTCAAACATAAAGATATAAAACTGTAATTTCTTGTGAAGCATCAACAATAAGTGGGACACAATCATGAAGTGAACCACACTTAATTGGATATTTTAAACTTTTTTAACAAATAAAAAACGAAAAAGTGGGTGAGCAAAATTATTTCGCCACTTTACTTTCAGTGCAGCAAACTCTGTCCAGAAGTTCAGTGAGGGGCTCTTAATGATTCAATGTTGATCTAAATGACTAATGATGATAAATGGAATCCACCTGTGTGTTATCAAGTCTCTGTATAAATGGACCTGCACTGTGATAGTCTCAGAGGTCTTTTTAAAGCGCAGAGATCATTATGACTAACGAGGAACACACCAGGCAAGTCCGAGATACCGTTGTGGAGAAGTTTAAAGCTGTATTTGGATACAAAAAGATTTCCCAAGTGTTAAACATCCCAAAGAGCATTGTGCAAGCAGTAATATTGAAATGGAAGGAGTATCAGACCACTGCAAATCTACTAAGATCGGGCTGTCCGCCTAAACTTTCAGTTTATACAGGGAGAAAACTGATCAGAGATGCGTCCCAGAGACCCATGATCACTCTGGATGAACTGCAGAGGCCTACAGCTGAGGTGGGAGAATCTGTCAATCGGACAACAATCAGACGTATACTGCACAAATCTGGCCTTTATGGAAGAGTGGCAAGAAGGAAGCCATTTCTTAAAGATAGCCATAAAAAGTGTCGTTTAAAGTTTGCCACAAGTCACCTGGGTGATACACCAAACATGTGGAAGAAGGTGCTCTGGTCAGATGAGACCAAAATCAAACTTTTTGGCAACAATGCAAGACGTTATGTTTGGCGTAAAAGCAGCACATCTCATCACCCTCAACACACCAGCCCCACAGTCAAACATGGTGGTGGCAGCATCCTGTTTTGGGCCAGCATTTCTTCAGCAGGGACAGGGACGATGGTTAAAATTGATGGGAAGATGGATGGAGCCAAATCCAGGACCACTCTGGAAGAAAACCTGATCAAGTCCGCAATATACCTAAGGCTGTGACGGAGATTTGTCTTCCAACAACACAATGATCCAAAACATAAAGCAACAGCTACAATGGAATGGTTCACCAAAAAACATATCAAAGTGTTAGAATGGCCAAGTCAAAGTGCAGACCTCAATCCAATTGAGAATCTGTGGAAAGAACTGAAAACTGCTGTTCACAAAAGCTTTCCATCCAGCCTTACTGAGCTCGAGCTGTTTTGCAAGGAGGAATGGGCAAAAATATCGGTTTCTCGATGAGCAAAAGTGATAGAGAACATACCCCAAGCGACTTGCAGCTGTAGTCGCAGCAAAAGGTGGTGTTACAAAGTATTAACTCAATGGGGCTGAATAATATTGCACACCCACTCTTTGTTTTTTTATTTGTTAAAACGGTTTAAAATATCTGATAAATTGTGTACAACTTCATGATTGTGTCCCACTTAGTGTTGATCCTTCACAAGAAATTACAGTTTTATATCTTGATGTTTGAAGTCTGAAATGTGGCAAAAGGTCACAACGTTCAAGGGGGCCGAATGGTTTCACAGGCCACTGTGTGTGTGTGTGTGTGTGTGTGTGTGTGTGTGTGTGTGTGTGTGTGTGTGTGTGTGTGTGTGTGTGTGTGTGTGTGTGTGTGTGTGTGTGTGTGTGTGTGTGTGTGTGTGTGTGTGTGTGTGTGTGTGTGTGTGTGTGTGTGTGTGTGTGGATAATTTTGCTGCACACATGGCTGTCGAGTTGTGGGATGCAGCGTGAAGGCACACATCTTTGCTAAAATATTCCTCCTCCACAATGTAGTATGCGAAGATTGATTAATCCTTGGTTCTGCCTGAAAGACGCCCCTCAATTCTGTATTTGAGTGTGATGTGTAGCGTGGAGGTCTGTTGAAATCCTGTTTTGATTAAAATTACACTTTCATTATGTCACACTTGGCAGAGTTGAGAGGCTCTTCCCTGCCCCCCACCTGTGAAGAACGCTGCTGAATTGGCTCATGGGATAACTGATAGTTTAATTTTACAGAAAGAATCCAGAGGTCAACAAAGTGAATTGTTAATATTCTTTTTTAGTTTATCCTCTCTTCCCCTAATATTGTGGCTCTCACTTCTGTATCTCTTTTTACATCTGCTGCTGACTATTCTCATTGGACTGCCTGCTGAGCGGGACTCACGTTTCGTATACTCTGCAGTATTTGAAAGGGGTTGGGGAGTGGGTTAAAAAAAATGCGACAGGTAAAAGTTAAGCCAAACCTTGTCAAAATAGTTTTTTTTTTTAATTTATTTATCCCATGGATGATGACTGCTCTCCCTGGTGTTGATGAGTAATTCATGGTTTGACATACATTTTTATAAAGGCCTTGTCCACCTTAGATAAAGGTATTGAATATCCTGACTATCAGGCAATTGAGGTCACATAAAGTCAAACAAGCGTTCACGATGTATTGTTAAATTTTCATGTTAACCTGACTTCCATGCTTTTGCAGATGAACCAAAACAAGTTGCCTTCTCGAACAGTGGAACCCAGAGTGATTTCAAGGGGACCTGATTTCACACCTGCCTTTGCAGACTTTGGCAGGCAGATGACTGGTGCACGAAGCACTATGGTGAGTCACATTGATGTTGACAAACTTTTCTAAATTTAAATGACTTAAATAACTCAAACTCAAATTTTACTTACAATTAAATTACCATATTTTCTCGACGACCAGGCACACTCAAAAACCCCAAATTGGCCGGAAATTTGCACCTTGTAAACCTACGTGCCTTAAATGGGGACAAAATTGGAAATGCATTACCATGTTTGTGAAATTTATAGATCAGTTGATAAATGTTAGCACTGGTAGTAACAGGAATTGAACCGGATAGCAATGATTCCTAACCACCAGGCTGCTAAGGACATGGATGGTTGTTCACAATTGTATAATTTTTAAATGCAACGGGAATCATACCCAGATCATGGGGTGGAGTGTGCCGGTTCCATATCACAAAAGAGTATTTTTTGAGGGCGCGCCTTGTCCTATTTGCACGTGGTAGATGTTTGAAATACCAGCCGTGAAACTTTTTTCCACTGTTTGTGAAGTGTTATCCATACATTTATGAAATTTCCTACCCTGTTCAAAGCTTCACTGTATACTCTTCTTTCTATGTTTCACAGCTCATGAACATGGGCACGCGGAGACCTCCTCCCAGAAAGATCATCATGAGCATGTCTGTAAACGATGACGTTCAACTGCAGAAGGCCGAAAACGCCTGGAAGCCAGGATCGAAGCGAGAGTGTGTGATTGAAGACCCAGAGATGCTGAAAACACAGGTAAGAAAGTATATTTACCAACAATACACATGTAGAATTGATTTTTTTTTCTCTCATGGCGGGTCATCAATGTTTCTCTTTAGGAGCTTTTCAGGAAAGTGCGCAGCATTCTGAATAAGCTCACGCCACAAAAATTCAGCCAGCTGATGAAGCAGGTAACAGACCTGACCATTGACACAGAAGAGCGACTGAAGGGTGTGATTGACCTAGTCTTTGAGAAAGCCATCGATGAGCCCAGCTTCTCTGTTGCATACGGGAACATGTGCCGGTGTCTTGCTGAGGTAAAGTTAGTGATGCAGTGAATAGTCATCAAATTTCAATAATTTGAATTAAGAGTATAGCTGTTGCACTATCTTCCTCCCAATTTGTTCTCATTTTTCAAGGAACCCGGGAAACTTTATAGACAAAAATATGCAAGGTTGGAACATGGCTGAATTTTTTTATTTTTTTTCCGTCATGCGTCACCATAACTATACATTTTTGGTATTTTAAACTGTGGAAAAGTAAACAGGTTATGGTAAACTTTTGAGGAGCATTCAAAGCTTAAAATGAATATCAACCCCCAAAAAACTGGAATAGCCTACAAAATGTATTTTGATATTGCATTTGCAAGATATGGGTCAAATGTCTAAGTATTACATGTTTTTACCCCATGGCAGCCACTTGCCGTTGACTGTAAAGGACATCAAGGGTGTTTGGAGAAATATCAATCACAAAATACTTATTTTAAATTCTGAAGCTTTTATCAGCATGTTGTATCTTAAGTGTGACGAAATACTCGTAAAAAAAACAGAAAAATGCCTTGTACATGTTTTTGTATAATTTTGCTCACAGGCAAACAAATTAATTCTAAAAAAATATTGTGGGTAAGTATTATTTGTGGGTAAACAATACGTTTCTACTTTTGTGTGTGTCTGTGTGCTGAATGGTACAGCTCAGAGTGCAAATAGCAGACAAGCCAAACAACACAGTCAACTTTCGTAAACTCCTGCTCCACCGGTGCCAGAAGGAGTTTGAGAAGGACAAAGTTGACGACGTGGTGTTTGAGAAAAAGCAAAAAGAACTGGATTCAGCTGATTCTGTATGTGCCCATGTTTTTTTCGATTATTTTCGTAAAAAATAATGTGTGTTTAATTATATTTGCTGTATTTCTTGCACTATAAGAGGCACCAGATTATAAGGCGCACCCCCAAAAAATAGTCTTTTTTTCATATACTTTTCATACATAAGGCACCCTGGACTATAAGGCGCCTTAAATTGAGACTACAGTAGGAGCCTCCGTGTGTACAGGTACAAATTAATGTAATGCATTTACATGTGCTGCTAACGAAAACCGCATAAACATTGCATGCAGCGGGAATTAAAACCCATTATTAGTAGTGGCAAGCGCGCCGACCCCATATGACTAGACTACCAATGGTACAGATGACATATGAAATGGTATAGAGCTTATCCCAGTATCACACTATTTTTACTCACAGTGCCACAATTCTGGTTTACAAAAAGCATTCTTACAGGTTTAATAGGTTCTACATTTATTTTCCATGTCTATAACCTCTCTGTTTAATATGTATGCGTATGTAAAAGTACTTCAATAGTATTCAGTTTAAATACTTAGTTTTATCCATTCTCAACTATCATTGGTGAATAAGACTGTTGAACAGAATGGAAATCAGTGATCCTTGCATTGAACGTAATGGTCTAATAATGATATACGGTTTAATGCCTTGTCTTCTGTCAAAATATCGGCACTCTCACCGCGACTTCTCGATTCCCGTTGCATGCAATGTTTTGCAATTAGGTCAGTAATGTTAACATATTGATCAATCATAGCACAATCATTGCTCAAATTCGGTAATATACCATAACACATTATATGGTAACGGACCTATAATTATGCATTTCCAATCTTATTCAACAAATTTTGTGGTATATAAGGCGCACGAGGCTATAAGGGGCCTTTTCAAAAGTTCTCAACAAATTTAGGTTTTTAGGTGCACCCTATAGTCTGGAAAATGCGGTATACTTCTGTGTGCCCTATCACATACATACATACATACAATGTTTGAGTTTTTTTTTCTTAAATCGTGTTGCAGTCTACGGAGCGTGAGCGGCTTCAGGAGGAGCTGGAGGAGGCCAAGGACAAGGCACGGAGGCGATCTATCGGCAACATCAAGTTCATCGGAGAGCTCTTCAAGCTCAAGATGCTGACTGAGGCAATTATGCATGACTGTGTTGTCAAGCTATTGAAGAACCACGATGAAGAGTCTCTTGAGTGCCTCTGCAGGTTACTCACCACTATCGGCAAAGACCTCGACTTCGAAAAAGCTAAGGTTAGCAATAAGATTTAACATATGTAAAATGCCGTGAAATGAAGCTAATTGATTAGCATCTACCACTATTTTTAATTATTAACTTTTTTCATCAGCCTCGTATGGATCAGTATTTCAATCAAATGGAAAAAATTGTAAAGGAGAGGAAAACGTCTTCTCGGATACGCTTTATGTTACAGGATGTCATTGACCTGAGATTGGTGAGTTTGTGGGATTGCTCATAATGGAGCAACAGACTTTTTAAACCTGATATTATTTTTTGTTAATCCATATCTCCGCAGCACAATTGGGTGTCCAGAAGAGGTGACCAGGGTCCCAAAACTATTGAACAGATCCACAAGGAAGCCAAAATTGAAGAGCAGGAAGAGCAGAGAAAAGTCCACCAGGCGCTGCTTTCTAAGGAAAACAAGCGACGAGGAGGTATCCTCTCACGCACAATCGTTTTAATTGAACTTCCAGTTACGCTTGTTCAGCTACCATGATCTATTACTTTCCTGTTTATGGCATATATCGCTTTATGTTGAATAGATGTGCGAGAGCATAGGGAGCCGCGCATGCCCAGAGAAGAGATTTGGAATATTGTGCCCATGACCAAGAGCAGCAGGACCATTGATCCAAATAAGATCCCAAAGATCTCTAAGGTGAGATTCTCAAATTTGAATAGTTGCATGCCAATATAATAGCGGACATGATTTTAGAATATATAATGTGATATATGGATCTACTTTTGTGTTGCTCTGGTAGTTGATGACTAATATTTCTAAAGATTATTTTTATTCAAAATACAATTAAAATACATGCATATACCTTTATATGTCAGGCAGGTGGGTTCAAACAGTCAATTTGGTAATCTCCAGCCAATATGGGGCTCTAGGAAGGATTATGTTTTGGGGCCCCTTTGCCAGTCTAAATTATGAAATGAAATGATCTGCATTTATATAGCGCTTTTCAAGTCAAAGCGCTTTAGTGTGCTTCACATTTCCCAATAGCGGCCGAGCAGCCATGTAAGGTGCTAACCTGCTTATTGGGGGCATTAGGGGTTCAGTGTCTTACCCAAGGACACTTCGACATGTAACACGGAGGAGCCGGGACTTGAACTGCGATCTCTTGATCCCAAGACGAGCGCTCTACCTCCTGAGCCACTGCCGTCCCAAATTATTGTCGAGGCCACCTTCCATGGCTTGGGTTTATTCCATTTGATTGTGTCAGTTCAATAGTTTTTTTAGTTTGCAAGGTGGTTGTCCTTGTCTGATCTCAGAATGTCTAACTCCCCCTGGTGGATGCTTGTATGTAAAACAGTCAGGTAAGGAGTTCTCATTCTGTCGGACACTCAGTGAGTACAGGATATTTAGCGTTGGTATCCTTTTCATACAGCATGGCGGGCTTATGTCCATTATGATATTCAAAAGCAATTTTGGGGGGCTGAATGCTAACTTATGTTTTATGTGACAGAATTACAGTTGTTCAAGTAGTGACGATAACAATTGTCTTGAGAATCATTTTAAGAAGGCTATGTAAAATAAAAAATTCTGTGGATTCTGATAAAAGATGATCAGAATCAGCCTTTTTCAAGAATTTAAGAACCAGGGGAAGTAACGGACAACAAATCAGCCATACGCATTAATGAGAAGAACCTATTTAATGGGAAGACCCAAAGTCTTATGTGTAACATGCATAAACCTTTAACATGAAGTGCCTTGCCAGTTGCCTTTAGAAAAGTCTTTCTCCTGCCTCAAATTTTGCAGCCTCAAATGGACGAGAAGATCCAGCTCGGCCCTCGAGCTCAAGTCACTTGGGTGAAAGGCAGCAGTGGTGGCGCAAAACCCAGCGAATCAGGTTTGGTTCTTACACTTTGGTTTGTAATATAGCTAATGTGTAATGTCTATTGTCATACATGGCATGTAGTAGGTTACAGCATTTCGAAATCTGTCATCTAATTTTTTTCATCCCATTTTTACTTTTAGACATGTCGCGCAGTGGCAGCAGTCTCAACCACTACTCGGTGCTACAGTCAACACTCGTGTCTCAACAGGCTTCATCTACTCTTACACTAAACCGAGACTTTGATTCTAAAAGAACTCTTGGAAGGTGAGCAAACAATTGAGGTACATGCATAAAGATAGACTATGTATAACAAAAGTAACAAATTTAACTACGGTTGTACAACCGCCAGAAGCAGTGTTTCACCTTCGCGCAGTTCAAGAAATGCATACCAAAAATAAGTCACTCCATCGCACTTGTCTCATTAGTAATGCTTATAAAATCCAGTCTCATCGCAGATGCGTGAGGACTGTGGCAAAATGCTCTGGCGGTCGTACAGGACTCATAGAAGCATAGTTACATTCGCAACTTTCTTACTATTTTGTCCCTACTGACTGACAGAGGCGGTGCTTCAGGCACAAAATGACTAATACTAGCTTAGTCATGAGGAACCCTAGAAACAAACCTCACAAAGAAGGCTTCCTGGACCAAAGTCGTGCCGAGCGATGTGGGGAGGCCACATCAACGCTTTAGAACCTGCCGAAAGTGCTAGGCGACTCCCAAAGAGGCAAGAGTACAGATGGATAGACACCCCCTTCAGCGGGGCCCAAAAAGTGGCAACGGCCCTGTTAGAATGGCAGAGCACCCCTGAAGGCAGGGGGCATCCACAGCCGGCATGATATGGATAACAGTCCCCGCAATTCAGCAGGTTAAATGCACTCAGACCAAACAAACTCCAGACAAGCCACCACAGCAAACAAAAAGCGACCGGGCATACGAAAACTCGCTGTGCCACAATGTAGTCACGCAACACACGCATAAGGCAAAAGAGCCCTGCTCAGACCACACCGCCGTGTACCCCCATGGACCTGCCAGGTGAGTCATCCTCACCAGACTGGGGATAAAAACACCCGACGGGGGTAGCCTGCCTGGCAGGGACATTCCTTTAATCGGGACGTAGCAGTATGCCCCCGAGGATAAAAAGGTACCGCACCTGAGATGAGACTGGACTTTAAAGACATACCTAATTAGACTGGTGCAATGGAGTGACTAATTTTGAGTATTAACTGTACGTGCCCGCAGGTTAAATTCAGTGCTTGAAGCACTGCCACTGGCAGTTGGAAGGGACGAAATAGACGTTTAGTCATAAGAATTATTTGTTGACTGTTCAGTGACGTGTTATAGGTGCTCTTATTATCTACAGAAAACTAAAGTCGCTACTATGAAATATTTTCGTGTCACATTAATTAAAATCTGGTTAGTTTTAGTTGTTTAATATGTTTTTGCAATCGTAGCTCCGCAGCACGGGATCGCAGTGAGAAGCCACAGGTCCAGGCGGTGCCGTCATCGTCCTCATCTTCGAGACTTCAGTTTTTCAATAAGGGCGACAGCTCCAAGGAGCTGCGTGACGGCCAACCATTGGAGGAAATACGAAAGGAGAGGGAGAATGAGCCAGCAGAATCCCGTAGAAAAAGTGTCTCGGACGATAAGTCGGAACCACAACTAGAGCGGAGCAGGACCAAAGCGCCTGGTAAATAATGCTAAACATTTAAGAAATAACAAAATAAGTGACAACCACCAAACCTTTTACACTAATCCTGGATTTTATGATATGTTGACAGTTAAACCTGAACCAGTGGCACCGACATCAGAGAGACTGGTCCTGTCTGAAGAGGACATGGAGAGAAAGTCCAAGTCCATTATTGATGAATTCCTCCACATTAACGATTATAAAGTACTGAGGAGGCTTTCCCACCCTTATAACGAATTGATCAACTCAACTATTGCTGTATTTCTTCCTTATTAGGAAGCTGTTCAGTGTGTGGACGAGCTGGTTTCGGCCCCCCTGCTTCACACCTTCGTGCGTGTTGGAGTGGAGTCAACATTGGAGCGTAGTCAGATCACACGGGACCACATGGGCATGCTCTTCTTCCAGCTAGTGCAGCAGGGAGTGCTGCCAAAAGAACAGTTTTACAAAGGGTCTGTATATCTGATCGTACAGCTGATATAACTACGGTATTTAATTTGCTACCAAAGTGATCCAGAGTTTTAAGTACGCTATTTAAAACATAAACTCAAATGCTGCGCTTCATCAACATCACGACATTGATATGTCTTCAAATATTGAATTGAAAATTGATGCAGACCTAATACACTTATTAATACACTGAGTAATCATTAATCCTTCTGAAAGTTGAACCATGTCTACGTTTTTTTTTTTTTTTAGGTTTGCTGACATCCTGGAGCAAGCGGACGATATGGCTATCGACATTCCTCACATCTGGCTTTACCTGGCCCAGTTGTTAACCCCTCTACTGAAGGATGGAGGCTTCTCAATGCAAGAGCTCTTCAGGTATTAATTGCTAACGTCAACCTGATGGTTTGATGTCAAGAATCACTCTGTTGAAGTTCAGCGGAACAGTTTTGACAATTTGGTTTATGTTCACAGCGAATTAGGCAAACCATTGTTGTCTGTGGGAAGAGCAGGAATTCTAATATCTGAAATACTGCACATACTATGCAAACAAATGGTAAGAAAGAAGTCCGTCTGAATCATTATTTACCATCAAATTCAAACCTGTATCTGCTTGTCGACTCTTTTTGACACTGACATTCATTTTTTTACTACTTCGAAAGAACGCATGGATATCAATTCATATAAAATGTAGAAAAATCATTCGGGCGGAATTAAATGATAACCGTTTGCTGATTGTTTTTAAGTAGTTCATTTTGACAATTTGCTATCTACAATCTTGGTGTGGTTTTGTGTGGGATTGGAACAAGCTGAAAAAATGTGGACTGACAGAGGTCGAGTTTCTTCACATTACATTCCTTATGGATGGTTTAAGTAAATAAGTAAATGAGCAGAAAACAACTTTAACTCGCTGTTTTTCCTCGTTGAAATGACCTATGGCAAGATTCCAAAACTGAAATTTATTTTCATTCTCTTTCCTTTAAAATAATACTTAATATATTTTTCACACCGGTTGTCTCCACAGAGCCATAGAGCTGTGGGTTCGTTCTGGAGAGAATCTGGTCTCAGCTTGTCTGACTTCCTTCCAGAGGGCGAGGATGTCCATGCCTTTATTTCACAAAAGGTAATCATACACATCTGTGGTTGCCACAAAGCTGTGGTCAAATTGGTGTATTTTTTTATACTAATGTTGACCTCCCTCATTCAGAAGCTGGAATTCATCCTGCCAAACGCGATAGACACTGGAGAAACTATGTCCAAAAAGAACTTGTCCCCGGAGGAGCTGAGTAAACAGCTTGAAAGGCTGCTGCTAGAAGACATGGCCAGTGACGAGCAGATCTTTGACTGGGTGGAGGTGCGGAAGAGTGCTCACAAAGTTATTATTTATTGAGAGTAAATTTATAGTTATTTTACAACAAATTATGCAGTTTAGTAATTTTCCTCAACAGACTTCCACAAATTCCGGACTACAAGCCGCTCCTTTTTTGCCTCCATTTTAAACACGGCAGCTTTAAATACGGTGCGGCTTTTTCTTTTTTTACGCGGAGCAATTCTGTTGGTGTCAACTTTAGACACGAGCTAGGCCCTTCCATTAAATATCGCTTCAAAGCACCGCGTCGGCACGGCAGTGCTCCTGCCCCATTCAGCGGCGCGTCCGCAGCAGGTCACACCGGCCAGCGCCAAGCAGCTGGCTTAGAACTGGTGTGGATCAGGGAATCTAACTCTTGAATTTAAAATAAGCATCACAATTCCTGCCAAGTACTATGAATGTCAAAAATGAAGAAATTCAATAAAGCCCGGGTAGATGTGGAGAGTAACTGACCCTCCTTCGGCAGCCGAATGCCAGTTACAACGATTTTAGGCAAGTTTTTCAAGAACAATCAGGGGTTAATCGGCACGCTGTGTTACTTTTCTGATATTTTTAAAATTGTAAGAAATGGACGTGAATGGGTTTCTTTTTTATGGCTGTGCAAGCCTACTGCTCAAAATCTGGTGGAGCTTGTACAAAATTAAAGGTGAATTTCTTCCTTGAATTTGTGCATGCGCCATTCATCAGGTGCACTTTGTGGTCCAAAATATGCGGTAATCTGCTGTGGCACAGTGGTTGTGAAATACTAATTTCACATATTGGCTCTTTGTATCTTCATCAAGGCAAACCTGGATGAATCTCAAATGAGCTCATCGCCTTTCTTAAGGGCACTTATGACAGCTGTGTGCAAGGCAGCGGTGAAAGGTAAACCACATATTTTTTATTTGGTGAAGCTGCATGACTCACTTGTTCTCTTCCCTTTCCCCTTGCTCTTTTGGTAGACATTGGCAACAACTATCAAGTAGACACAGCAATCATCCATTGGAGAAAACCCGTATTACTCAAGTACCTTAACTTAGACACTGAGCGACAGCTGCAAGCACTTTATGCACTTCAGGCACTGATAGTCTCCCTCGATCAGCCTCCAAGTAAGTGTTATTCGTTACTTGAATTTTCAAAGTGTTGGTCTAGCAGGTTAATGTTTGCGTTTTAATGTGAGAAAATAGTACATTGTTTGTACACAAAATCTATATGTATTCCATCTGTATTTTCAATTATTTTCCAAAATAATGTATTTTGAAGACAGGCTGTCTTGTGATTCCTGAGCTGAGATGTCAGTAGGGTAACACCATATTGTTTTACATGTTATTCTAAGAGGTTGTGAGTGTTTTAAGCTAAGTTTTGTTAGTTTTCATGGAGGATGTCTGCCTATTGTGTCTCAGGTGGATTTAGTAGTAATAGGGCTCAAGGTTTTTTCGAAGAACACTGTGTTGTCGAGAGTTCTTGTGGAAACTCGATGCCTGCACCGTCTGTAAAGAACTAGTTTTGTGCTATGGTGATTCTTACTACAATAAAAGTCAAACAGTGCAGTTAAGTAGGGAATTAACAATACATTTAGACAAGTTTTATGTGATATTTGCTGTGAAACATCTATATTTTACAACAGTAAATATATTCAGTCATTAGGTCTTTGGTATGGCCCGTTCTCAATGGTGTTTTCCCGAACTGCACACTTACGTAAAAAAAAAGAATATAAATTGGTAATTAGGTCGAACACTATTTCATAGGAAGGGTTTTAATCGCAACCTATCAACACCTACTGTGTTCAGGAAATGATGACTAATTCTCTTCATTGCGAATGTCAAGTCTCCCCGCATCTGTCGCCTTATTTACTGGTTTGAATTGATACAGCTTTATATCTAATTCTCTGGCACTATAACTTTTTTTTTTTTTTTTACTCTAGACAAATCTGTCAGGGACATTCTTTCATCATTATCGTTCATACAATCGGGGTCGGAGAAACTTTGTACACTTCAATCGCTGTCTGCTGCAGAGCTCGCCTCATATGTTGTTTAAATGGGATTTGCCATTTTGAAAGTGTTGTGTTACTCAGTGGCCTCACAGCTCTAGGGGAAACAAACCAGATGGGTCAACTTTGAAACAAAATTTCTGGAGTCCCTGCTGCATGGAATATTTTGTACCATATTTGCATA
This sequence comes from Urocampus carinirostris, assembly GCF_059441175.1. Taxonomy (NCBI): domain Eukaryota; kingdom Metazoa; phylum Chordata; class Actinopteri; order Syngnathiformes; family Syngnathidae; genus Urocampus; species Urocampus carinirostris. The sequence goes on from NC_142354.1 coordinate 37,065,115, forward strand.
ATTGCGGGGATGAACACTACATGTTCTGTGGCAAATTAAGGAAAGAAATGTTTGGGAATACATTTAAAACCCTCAAAAACGAGATTTAATGATTGGGTCTGTTTGTAACCTCCCAATCCCCCCCTAAATGAAATGAAACAACCCATAATTGTAATAATGTCTTTGAGGATAACACTGTCATTTGATCATAAAATGTATGTACTGTATCTTTAAGAAAATTATGCTATATTTTTCGATAACTGGGTGGGTGGGTGGATGGATACATACACACATACACACATACACACATACATCCCTGAAGGGAAATTCACATTTCCAGCAGCATCCCTGAACTGAGAACAATACAATAATAAAGCAAAAAGAATACAATATACAAATACCCAGTGTGACGTGCAAATGCCCACTGTAGCGTGTTATATAGAATAACTAAATAGTGCTACATAGAATACATATTGCACACTTTACTACACATTCTCCTTTGATGGTTACAGGAACCGGGTGAGTTCTGGTTCTCCTGAAGTCCACCACCATCTCCCTGGTCTTGGTGGTGTTCAGGTGCAGGTGGACATTGTTTTGTTCAGAATAAGTTGGCCCACATTGTACAACAAATGCCCCATGAAAAAAATATATTTAATTTATTCTAAAAAAATACAAATAAGGTCAAGGGGTTGGTGTGATTATTTTTTGGGAGGGGAATCATGATTTTGTATGATAAAAGTGGAAAAAGGATCTTTTTGTTTAAAGCCCCAGTGTGTAATATTTGACCACTAGATGGCACTTTTGTCTAATGTGAACAAAAACCAGTGCCACGGAGCACACTAAGACGACAGACAAACATGTCAGCGACTAGTAGTTGGGATTCCACTATGTAAAACTAAGACACATTTCTGGACCTAACATATAGTATGATAGTTTATGTATTTTAGCCTAGTATTCAATTTTTTTTAAAATTTTTATTGCTAAATTGGAGGGTTTTTTTTGTACCATTAGGAGGCACTAAATTTTCCACACTGGCCCTTTAAAGGCAGGTGCATTATATACAATGCAAACTTTTGATAGCATAAATATATGTCAATTTCCATCCACGAGTTCCCTAACAGCAAATACAAAACAAAGCTTGACATTTCTGTCTTTGCTGTCTGCCAGACCTCCTGCGGATGTTTTTCGACTGCCTCTATGACGAGGACGTCATCTCGGAGGAAGCATTCGACAAGTGGGAGACCAGCAAAGACCCGGTGGAGCAGGAGGGCAAAGGTGTAGCCCTTGAATCTGTGACTGCATTCTTCACTTGGCTTCGGGAGGCCGACGAGGAATCGGAGGACAATTGAGACCTGCAAGGCCTCACCGGGCAAAACTTTGAACTTGAACCAACTGTTCTTGTTGGCTGGAATTCCTTATTCTGCGGTACGGTTCGGAAACATGCCGCCATCTTTAGTTTGGATTCCAATGGCGGAAGCACTAAATACATGTATTATAAACAGAAAATATTTTTGGTTTAAATTTTAACTTACTTTTTTTTGTTACTTTTTAAGAGACTTAAAAAAAGAAACAGCAGCATAGGTTATGAACTCTTTAATTTATTATTTTTTTAAGGACTGAACATATGGAAGCAAAAACCCAAACAACAGAAGTAACGATGTAATGAAAAAATGTTATTATAACAGAATAATTTTGACAAGTTAATAGAGCAGTCTTCCTGAACTCAACATGGCTTGGGCTCAAACTGGGAAACTGAATCCTTTTGGGGTTAAAAGGAAAGCTGAGTAAGGTTCTGGTACAATAAAAAAAAGAGCTTTCCTCGCCCTTCTGCTTTTGCCGCTTGTATCGGCGCGTCAAATCCAAGGAATGACTGAAAACTGACGGCCGCTGATGAGCAAAGTGGATGCGGAAGCAGCAAAATGTCAGGAAGGCTCATGGCAAAAATGCTTGTAATACGTCAGCCCTATCCAGCTCATCAAAAGCTTGTAAATACATTAAAGATGGAGAGAGAAAAATGTTCAAATAGGAGTTGATCTATTTGTCTGTCATCAATTGAAATTGCACTACACATCAGGTCTTTTCATGAATGTATTCCAGATAGCTGAATTTCCTGCGATATGTTTTAAAAGATCAATTTGTGTGTAACCTGGGGGGAGCAGGCTAGAAACCCCCTCTTAACCTTCCCCTCAACACTTGTTTCACCCATTTCCAAGACATCTATCTAGGTTACTCTTAAGAAAAGATCTAGAGGCGGGAATCAAAATCTAATGGGCAGTCAAACATTTTGGTTTAAAGTACGGGTCTCAAACTGCGGGCCGCCAGAGTTAGGTTCCAGGCAAAGTGTCTCTTGCTGCATCTCTTTCTGTCTCTGTCCGTCAGTTTCTGTCTTTCTCTCTTTCTCTGTCTCTGTCTATTCCTCATCATCTAAATGGTATCGACCAGCCAAGTACACTGACTTTCAAGTACCGTGTTTAAAACACAACAGATCACTTTAATTGTTGGCTAAATTTCGGAGTGAATTATGGCTAATATTGAGCTAGCATCTATATCAAACTTGCGTGGGCCGCACTGACTTAAATCTTTCATATTAAGGCGAGGTGGTCAAACTATCATCACACCGGCTGTAAATGGCCCCTGAGCTGTGAGTTTGAGATCCCTGGTTTAGAGCATTCAGATGCAAACATCCAATTAATTTAGGGAAATATAACATTTTATTTCATCCGTACTGTGTGTCAATGGTTATAAGAGAAACCATGACATCAAGAGCTCTTTTTTCCACTACATGCCCAGGCCCAATTTCAAGCAACTTTAAGTGTATTTTTTTCCGTTTATTACCATTTTCTGAGAGGCGGCTATGGAAAAATCAATTTCATTGTTTTTCTAAAATTCTCAGAACAGCCTATACGATTTACGTACAATCTGGCGCATGAGAAAATACTTTAAATGATGCGGTGGGTGATTTACTTTTACTTCGAGTTTCATGCCTTCACTTGAAAGCTGACCTTTTCAGTGATATTTAACAGAAACAAGTCTTTCTGACGAGCGGCACAGCGGATGAGTGGTTAGCGCACAGCCCCACAGTCTGAAGGTTCAGAGTCCAGTTACCGTAGCTTCCCAGTGTGTAGTTTGCATGTTCTCCCCGTGCTTGTGTGGGTTTCCTCCCACATTCCCCAAAACATGCATGTCAGGTTTTTTTGGCCGGTCCAATTTGCCCCTTGGTGTTACTGAGCGAGTGTCTCTGTGTGCCCTGCGACTGGCTGGTAACCAGTTTAGGTTGTTCACTGCCCGAAGATAGAGTTGGCTCCTGCACTCCCACGACCCTACTGAGGATAAGCGATGCAGATAATGGATGGATGGATGGAAGTCTTTCTGACATGTTTTGAATTCTTAGTGTGAAGAAATCCTTTCTTGGTAGATAGTTTTCGAGATCGAATACTAAAAATAGTCATTAACCTGTGTTGTAATCATCACATTTAAGGTTCCATCATCAAATAACTCATTTGGGTCAAGATGTTCAAGTTTTTGCCTCTATTGTTATGTTAGTTAGGTGTGAGGAAGAATGCCCATGCCACAATCGTATCAGTTTTCAACAAGGATTGATAGAGCTTCACATGCTGCTTCAGCACAAAGTTCAAACTTGAAAACAACTTTGCTGGTGTACAACGACCTGTAAATGCCATCAGTGCACATTACAGGTCAACAAAGGCAGTGGTCCCAACCATTTCTGTACCATGAACTGGTTTAATATCTGACATTATTCCTGTGGCCCAGCCCAATAACATTAGTGATGATGATAATAGGCCTACGTTCTTTGTGTAATCACTAGACCACAAGGGATGTAGATGACATAGGAAAAGGCATTTGATTTGATCTCATCACACAATGTTTACTCACGATACATGAGTTCAATGTTGGGACTAGAAATGAAATGAATGAAAACAAAGTTGTCCTGAAAGCTAGAAACACAGAAAGGCACGACCATGGAAACAACTCTTTATGTATGAATCAGACCTTGAATGTCATTTAAAAAATACAATTTAATTTTATTATTGTTTTCATAGTTTACGTTGTCAATAAATAATCTTCATGGCTCCACAGATTTAACAATGTGGTACCATGAGTAAAAATGGTGAGATGATGAGATAAAATCTGTATCTCAGCTCGATAGCCCAGATGGTAAGGCGCCCGCTCCGAGACTGGGAGGTCGCTGGTTCAAGCCCTGGCCGAGTCATACCTAAGACTTACAATATTGGTACTCATTGCCTCCCTGGCGCTCGGCATTAAGGGTTGGAATTGGGGGGTTTGGTCACCTAATGACTCCCAACACAGAGTTGAGTCTAAAAAACGGCGGCGCCCTGTTTGGCTGCGGTTGCGTCGGCTCGCTACAGTTTAACTGTATGGGTCAGGTGTAATGACATTTCGTTCTGTGCATGGTTACAAAGAATGACAATAAAAGTAAATTCTATTCTAAAGCCTTTTCCCATGTCATCTACATCTTTAGTGGTTAAAATCAGCACTCTCACTGCTGTGAACCTGATTTGATTCCCATTGTATTCAATGTTTGACTGTTCAAGTACAGTACTAAAACCATCGTAAAACCTCGTGTATAGCACGCACCAAATCTTTGAGTGTTTATTGTGGGTTAAAAAAAATGTGATCACTAAAAAATACAGTGTGAGCAATTTTTATTTTTCTGTCCAGGCCTAGTACTGGCCCGCAGCTCGGTGGTTGCTTCTCACCGCCGTGATCTATTCAATTTCCATTGCATCAAATGTCCACTGGACTAAGACAACCATAGTTTGTGTAACATAAATTTTAAACACTATCATGAAAATACAATAAGATAATGACCAAACTATTTCCATCAAGGCGTGAATCGTTTCTCAAACAAAAATAATGTTAAAATAAATTCAGATAAAACCAAGGTAGACGGTTAATGCAAACTATTTTTAAAATTTTGGACAACAACTCCCATGATCCTTATCGCCACACATCGCCTCAGTCTGAGTTCATATTTGAAACCTCCCCTCCCCCAAGCTTAATAACTGATTAGCAATTGAAAGGAATAGGTTTGTATTTCGTGACATGGTCGGCCTATTGCAGCATTAAATCAAGTTTTTTTTTTTAAATATGTACTGAGATGCAAGTATTTAAGCTGTAGCAATGAATGAAACATTAGCTGTTTTCATTGAAACTGTTGATACATGTTTAAAAATTGGTGAATAAACTCTTCGTGATAGGTCTCAAAACAAAGGAAGTGGCAATGGTTGAGAGAGAGTTGACGCTGCGCCATGACAGTCGAGACGTTGTGACGTCACGAAGCAACGGGGCGGGGCTCGTAAACAGAGGATTCGAAATAAAGGCTCCGCTGCACATTTTCAACTCTCGAATATATCAATTTTGCCATCATAAAGTCAGAGGTAAGTTTCCATTGCAACAAAAGCTTTGCTGTTAGCAGCGTGCATTGGATTTTTGCAAGGTAGGGTGTCTTTGAAATGCTCGCGCGACGCCATCACCAGCGCCGACTCCGCGTACGTGTGTGACACTAGCTATGTGTGGAACATTCGCTATAAGACAAAATGGCGAAATAGGTGAATTTTGTTTCGGCTAACTCGTCAAAAGTACAACAATTGCGACCGGCACGAAATACTACGACAGCCTGGAAATTTTCGTCTATTCGGCAATTACCGCTCATTTCACGACCTCGGGCCTCAGTTAAATGAGGTAAAAGGCTTTGCCTGTTTGAATCCATGGCGAGTGGTGGGCCTCGAACCAGTTTTTTTTTGTTTTTTTTTACCACTCGCCTATTTTATTCTATTTGGTTCGGAAGAGATGAATTAGTGGGATTGGTAATCGAAACCATTATACAGCTAATAATTCAAATGATTTATTTTCTGGCTTTCTATTACTTCCATTTGTGTGCTATAAATAAATCGATTTCAACTTTGATGCACCGTGCCACCATAACCCCAATCAGAACATCCGGGTAACATTGTTCTACATTTTCAACCATGTAACGTATTTTCATGCCCATCACTTTAAAAAGTGACACTGACGTTTAGTTATAAAATATCCTTACCTTTATTTTTTTAAAAAAGGTAAATTCTTACAGATTGTCATTCAAACATTTTTCTCAGAAATCCGATATTCATAAGGTACACGGTATTTACATTAAATGTCACAAATATTAAAATACATTGCATGGATATTTGCGTTGCACATATTCATCCCGACAGATTCCTAATACCTATTTAATAAGCGCTGATCAATAAGATGAAAGTATGATAATGTTGCAGTACACAATTGCCAAGACTTGCAATAAGTGTTATTATTCTACCAAGTAAACAAAATTACAACTATTATGCCCTAGAAAACACTGAGCTTTCCTATTTGGCCAATTTAAAAATATATTTGCATAATATCTATCCAACTGTTCTTGCATTTTCTACGTTTGTGCAATGTGCATTCTTAATATCAATGTAAACACAAATTAAAGGTGCAGTGTTTAGTATTTAGCACCTCCCAATAACACAAAAAACTTTTATTCAGTAAAAAAACATAGGTCGATTAATCTGCATTTATTTTACATAGTGGAATCCCTACTTAGAAGTTGCTGTTGTGTTTGTCTGGTATCTTGCAGCTACACTGTTCTCTTGGCGCTGGTTTTTGTTCGCCTTAGACTATACATTGACTTCTAGTGGTCAAGTATTACACATTGGCACTTTAAGTAACTGTCATCCTCAGTCACCGAAATAGTATGTAAAAAAAAAAAAAATCACAATAAGAGCTGTTTTGAAATTTACCTGCTACATTTGAATAATATTTTCGATGTGGAAACCTCGCTACTCCTTTTAGCAACTGTTAATTGGGTTGGCAGCCTGCACCAGAAAAAGCAGGTACTCCAAATAAATGCAAATCAATGAGTTATTTAAAAACATGGACACCAGATGTAAAGCAAAACTAAGTGGCTGTCAATATAATAAGTCAATATAATCCACCTATATTAGTCACATACTCGTAAATCCTTTCAGCAATTAATAAAAAATCCTAAGGTGCGTTATACCTGGAGACATTACCAGTCGATGACCGTCAACACTGTACATAGCTTCAACACAAGATCTTTTATTTTTTTTCCCGTTGCAGTACTCAACACAAACCCGAAAATTTTCCTGTTAAACTGCAAACTAAAAAGAAATGCAAGATCTCCCCCGCCCCCCAACACACACGCGCACATAAATAAGAGTCCGCTAGAAGAAACCGCCCAGAACAAACAACTCCCTCATTGACAACTGTCTTTCTTTGGCCGCCAACAACAACCGTACCTACACAGACCTCACTTGGCTATCTCTTGGTCATCCTTCCCATTGACGATCAATCACGTATTGTCTCCCATATTGTCTTATGTATTTTTTCCAAATAAATGTTTCCAGAAAATCATCTGTGATGCCGATTCGCCGAGCAGCAGCAACTCCAACGTTGGAGAAGCCCCTCTCGGCGGCACAAGAGACTGGTAAGGACTGTGGAGAAGTCAACGAGGAGTCAGTTATGATCTTAAGAGTTCCTTTTTAACTTGTCTTAATTAAGATGTACTTGGATTGGTTTTTCAAAATAAAAACAAATTGCACTTTTTTTCATACATGAATTACAATTTTGATGCCGTTTTGGATTTCAAAAGAAAACTTATTTTCTCTCAAAAAAGAAAACTATTCCTTTTTGTGAGAACGCAATCATAGTGAACTACAACCTTACGTCGAGATTATGTCATTACATACTGCGTATATGACTGTCACAAAATAACAACTAAAGATCTACACATAAAATAGAATTGCAGTTGAATAAATGTATATTATTGTCATTATACAAATTCATAACAAAATTGGAGAGCTTCTCCTTTCAGAGTAAGAAAGCAATTTAAAGGGAAGCTGACTAGCTGCACGCCAGCATTGGGTAATGCGACCTCAGCAAAGTCTCTGCAATGTTTAAAATAAAACCCTCCCAAATTTAGCGGTGTCTCACAAGTTGTAGCTCCAGGTTATCCGTCTCATGGGTAATGGATCTGGTGTTGGTATGATACAGCCTCACTATCACAGTTGTGCACATAGTGCTTGCAAGGTTTGCCTCGCCTTTATTAATTAGTGCCATTCAAACTTGCCTCTGATTTTCCGGGGCTATTAAAACCTGGCATCACTAAATAAGAAGGGGGTGTATCTATAAATCTTTGGGGGGAAAAACTCGCACTACATCACATTGCAATATTGATTAGATTTCCGTTATACTTACCCTTACTTTGTCCAGCCACTCAACTTGAACAATTTCTGTTTGTGTGTGTGCTTAACTCATTTATTGGAAGCTGTTTTTCTTAAATTGGTAGAGCCAGTGCCAGCCAATTTTTGCCGTTTCAACTCAGTTTTGAAGGCCTACAAAAACCCCACTTCTTCATTAGGAAAAAGTATGTTTCTAGAATTTAACAATTGTTTAGTAAACAGTTGAAAATTGCTAAGTTTCTTGGAAAAGCAGAGACCCCTCGCAACTTCGCGCTTAAGTTATTGCTGGTTCAGACCTTCGTGGGAAAAAAGATTTAATTTAACAAAAACAACACTGGATGCTTTCTGCACCACAAGGAACGTTTTGGGCAGCCAAGATTCAAGCTATGTGGACATTTAATTTGGAGGGGAATCAAAAGATCAGAATAATGTTTCCTGCACTGATAGAAACTCTCTCGGGAAACGCTGTGGCTCAGTTCAGGTTGCCCGCTTGACTGCATGTGAGGGAAGAGTGGGTGGTGGAGGCACCAGCACCTCTTGACTTGAGATCTCTGGTGCCAATTCACATCATACTGCTTTCATACTGTATTGTGAGTGGACACCTGATCTCTTCATGCTGCATTTCGCTAAGCGTTTGTGTCCCGTTCTGTTATGTCCCTCTCGTTCTTTTTCTCTCTTGCACTCTTCACATATAAGCTGCACCAAAACCTTTCATAATAATGTTACTACTATTATTACTTTTATTTTTAAATGCAAAAACATGTTTTTATGTTTTGGCACTCGGGCAATGCTTCTGAAAACATATTTATATGTTATGGCATGTAATGAGTTAAAAACATTGCATTTAATCTTAGAAGAGTTCTTAAACTTTGAGGTTTTGCCTCAAAAGCCATATTTCTGTATATCATGATATGCAATGTATTTTAAAGCGGATCGCTACATGTGGTTGTCAGCAATCCCCAGTTTTTTTCTCTTAACTACAAAAAGAAATCCGGTGGCTCACTTCAGCGTAGTTAAGTTACATGAATATAGATCATTAATACAGTTATCCCGCTTATTTGTCGGGGTTATCTCCCAAAAAGAACCTGTGAAAAGATATTCTTTTTTTTTTTTTTAACTATTAAACAATTGAATACTCTATTATACATTCAGATAAATGTACAAGGAGGAAAACAAAACTCTTCTTATCCCAGTGCTTCTCTTCATAATCCTTTTATAATACTCATCAGGTGTCTTAAAGCAGGGAATGTCACTTCAACAAAGTTGTCATTGCTGCTTTTATTTTTGTAAATGATTCAATTACTTTTGTACGTACTAATGGGTATCACCTCATGCATAGTCAAAGATGCTTCATGCTTTCCCTTAGCATCACTGATTACTTGTTCAGTCAGAGCCCTTAAAACGAGGACAAAGAGGTTCTTCCCCAGCTCCATAACCACCCTGAACAAGTCATGACACTTATTTGAATAGCCCTTAATCACAAGCAGTCTCTAAGAGTTGCACAGACCACGGACTATTACAGACTGTTATTACAGCATCCCGTGATCTAAAACCTACATGAGGGCAAGAAAAAACTCAAAACCTCAGCATTAGGAAAATGAAAAAACCTTTAGAAGGGACTGCACACGAGGTAATTCCCCATCCAGGATGATCAGGCTGCAATCAATGTTGCAATACACAGACATTGTCAACATGAAACAAAGGTCATTCATAACCTATAGAATATAAGTGTGTTTTAGACTAGATTCAAACAGTCCCGTTGAAGATTGAATCTCAGAGGGCATAGCATTCCACAGCACCAGGGCCCAAATGGAGAAGGCTCTTGAACCTGCTGATCTCATCTTGGCTCTTGGGATCACTAGCAGACCAGCATTTTCCAAGCGAAGGCTCAGATCAGGAACTTGGCATGAAATTAAATCTGAAAGATATGATGGGGGCACGTCCCTGCATAAATTTGTATTTGACCAATAGAACCTTAAAATCACATCTTAACCTGACAAGGAGCAAATGCAGGTTAGCTAAAATCAGGGTAATGTGATCAAACCTTCTTGTCATAGTCAAAAGCCTCTCTTAGGACATTTTGTACTAGCTGCAGGGTCTTGATACTAGACATTGGGGGACTGGAGACTAGTATATTAACGTAATCGAAATGGGAGGTAACAAATCCATTAATTATAATCTTAGCATCAGACTGGACAGAATAGGGCGAATTTTAGAAATGTTGCGAAAATTGAATAAAAGCTGTTCTAGTGATATTCTTAACATGTAACTGGAAGGACCGATTAGGGTCAAATGTGGCACGTAAATTTTTGACTGAGTCATTGTGGGTGATATTACATTTGTCAGTGTTCAAAGCAGCGTTTTGGAACAAGCCGCGACATTTGGATCAACCAATAATATTTCAGTCTTTTCAGGGTTGAGGCGCAACAAGTTAAGTGACATTCATATTTTCGTCTCAGTGAGGCAGGTCTCTAAATGCCTACAATTTAGTGGGGCATATTCCTCTTTTGGAAGATGCACTTTAGTGTAATCTGCCTAGCAAGGGAAAATGATATTATACTTGCGAATAATATCACCTAACCGAAGTATACAAATGCTGAATAGTGGACCAAGTACTGAGCCATGCGGAATGCCACAGGGGCTCAGAGGTCGTTTCACCATATTGAACACAACGCTTCCTATCCGAGAGGTAGGATCTCAACCATGAGAGGACCGTTCCTGAGAGACCAGCCAATCTTGTAAGATATAAGGGTCCAGAGTGTCAAAGGCAGCACCGAGGTCCAGCAGCAGCAACTTTGCCAGAAGATATCGTTGGTTACCATCACCAACGCTGTCTCAGTAGAATTTTTAGCCCTGAATCCTGACTGCATAGATTCAAAAAGATCATTCTCACCCGTAAAAATATTCAATGGCTGTGTCTCAACCTTTTCAAGTACTTAAAAGAGAAACGGTACATAGGTGATTACATAGGCTTTCCGGGTTAAGGTGCCAAAAACTGAAAAATATATATCTTGTGACTTGTTTGCGATTTCGTATTGCTGCTTAAGGTTTATTACATTTTATAAAAGAAGACATTGCACTATTGTTATGATAAACTATTCTTTCGTTGCACAATTATTATAACTTAAGCCAGAATATTTAGAACTATGTGCGAAATATTTTTGCCTTTTTATCCAGAGAGTCTTTTATCTTGTTTTTCTCTTTAAATTCTTTCTTACATGTCTACCATGGTGTTCCCAGTCTTGTCTTGTTATACACAATGTTTCTCCATGTTGATCTTAATGACAATAAAGACAATTCTATTCAGTAAGTGACAACATTGCCACTCCCAAAGATGGGGTATAGGTTCATCTTGCAAGGCCATGATCTAAAAATGCTAGATTTTATCAGAATGAAATTAGTGATGCAGTTTGGTGTGTTTTGACTTTAACTTTTAATAATGCAATATTTATAGTATTTATTTTTTATATCAACCGCCTAAGAACCGAGGTACTTGTTTGATGTCCATTTATGTCCACGCATGTGGACATAGAAGGTTTAGGACCTAATGTAACCTTATGTCAATTTTCGTTTTATAATGATCAGGTCCTAAAGACACTCCCGATGTGTCTCCCTCTGCTGAAGAGGAACCGCCAGTTTCCTCCGGGGAGACCCCTGGAAATAGCAAGGCAAAGGTGGGCGACACAGCTGAGCCGTCAGAGAACGGCGAGAAGGTGGACGAGGGGGAAGCCAACAAATTGGATGACGGGACAGAGAAAAACGAGTGAGTTGCCCACGAGTGTGCCAAGTCACCACAAAAAGGGGACCTGCTGCGATATTTCACTCTGATAGCACTTGATCCTTACCTCCGCCCAACATTGGCATGTTGCCCATCCATGGCACAGCATTGCCTTTCCCTAGGATAGGTGATGACAAATTACAAATCCAATGATCAGAAACAAGTAGATGGTCATGTGTCATCCAGGGAGATTCGTATTTCCTAGATAAGATTTAGGAGATCTAAATTCCATCTTTTTGATTGAGAGAACCTCCCCTCTTGTTCTCCCGAGCAAATGGGAGTGCACTGTAGAGTAGCTACTACACATTTATTAAGCCAGATGTTCTCAAATTTTCAGTTTATCCGGACCAAGTGACAAATGTGAGGACTGCGTGGCTGGCCAGTGCGCAACACACTGCTATGTTCTCCTCCCAAGGTGAGAATGTAATAGAGATAAGGGTGAGAAACATCACAGTGAAATATCGCTCCTCGGCCTCAGAGAGCCAAGCCCACTCAACATTTATCGCCGTCCCCCTTGTCCTTCCCCCAGGTTGAAGGATGGCTACAAGTACAAGAAAGCCAAAGTCAAGAAGATGAAAAGGACCATCCCGGTGTGGGCCAGCGTCAACACCAAAACGAAGCAACTTCCCGTTTCTAATTATGCCGGCACACACAACAGGCTGGACAATCTTATCATCGAGGCCATCACGGTGTGTACGAATAAGCACTTGTCTTCTTGTGCAAACAAAGAAAGGGAATGGTAAATGGTCTGCATTTATATAGTGCTTTTCTGGTCACTGGAGCCCTTCCAAAACGTTTGACAGTGCGCTTCACATAGATAGATAGATAGATAGATAGATAGATACTTTATTCATCCCCGCAGGGAAATTCACATTTAACCATTCACACACAAACTCGCACACCGATGCTTATCAGAGGCATTGGGAGCTCAGTATCTTGCCCAATCACACTTTGACATTTAACTTTGAGAAGCCAGGAATCGAAACTGCGACCTTTGGAAATAGTTTACATAATCTGCAAGAAAGTCTTATATTGTGCTGTGGTTGGTAAAATATTATTTTATAAATAACAGAAAAATTCTTAAATCAAGCCCAGTTTTGCCAAGTTCATTCGTTTTTTGTCTTTTTTTCTGCACGTGTGAGTGTTAAAATCATCTTTTTTTTTCTTTTTTCTCCCCAGTCATTAAACCACAGATCTGGAGTATCCTACCAGTCAGTCATGAAATACATCGCCAAAAAGTGTCCGGACATGGAGCTTGACAAGAAGAAGTTTCACATTAAGAAAACTATAATGAAGCAGCTGGAGAAGGGGACTATCAAACGGGTGAGTTAAAGCAGCTAAATTAAAACTGAATTCAAAACATCCATTGCTATTAACTTGTTACTTTCCCTCTGCTCTCATAGCTGAAGGGCAAAGGCCTCTCGGGAACCTTTGCCATTGGGAAGCCGACTTCCGCGTCCAAAGTAGGTGCATTTTGCTGCATAAATAGATAAAAGTACTGGTGCTGTTGTTGTTGATGATGATGATGTGTTGTAGAAGGCCACCTCCAAGCAGGAAGCTCTAGGAGACGCACTGCCGCTCATCATCACACGTCTGTGCGAGCCCAAAGAAGCTTCTTATCTGCTTATTAAAAAATACCTGGAGCAACACTTCCCTAGCCTTAACATAGAGAACAGGTGGGTGGTTGTGCAGCTGTTAAATTGTTCAATGCCATTGTGATCTTTGAATGTAATTATTGGCATATCTTGGTTTTAACATAGTGTGTGTTAAAATACAAAATACTCTCCTTTAGCAATCATGCTTTATGCTTCGATGATTAGCCTGATGGCCAGAAGTTTTTGTTTTAGATGTTTTTACTGTGAAACAAAGCACAATGGTTTAACAGATACTATAAAACAGTGTCTCGTTTTCCCAACTGCAGACCAGAAGTTCTGAAGTCGGCTCTTGGGAAGGCCGTGGAACGTGGACAACTAGAACAAATCACAGGAAAGGGAGCCTCTGGAACTTTCCAGGTAAAATGGCGTGCATTTCGACACACCCAAGTATTGTGAGCCCTCAGGTTTTTGAAGTAGTAATAAAAAGAATGTGACAATTAGTTTTAATAATCAACTAGTTATCAACTCTTGGAACAATTAGTCAAACAATTGGATGCTTATTTTTTTCTTAAACTTAGTTTGAAGTTGATTTAATTAGGTGGTGAATGCTGATCTACACAATTAATCTTTTATTAAAAATAGATTCATTCAAAAATGTGAAATTAAATGCCCTTTCTGAAATCAATTCGGCACGGATCTCGGTACGTAAGGACATCAATCCATAAATTAACCTCTGTCTATTTTTGGAGACAGCAAATAAATAATACAATTTTTAAAAAGTATGTTTTTAATCCCTGTAAATAGTAGAACAGTAAAGGAAATCTGTATTTTGTTACGTAAATTATGTGTTTAACTGTGTTGTCTGTAACAAAGGAATTTAACGATTCTTAACAGTTTGAATATCAAAGCCTTTTTAAAGGGGTAGCTGTTGTCTTCGGACTGAATGTGTTTAATTTCAGGTAGGTTTGTCATGCAGTCTGGCATGACGCTCAATCTCTCTTTATGAGAGAAAATAAAATATATAGGCGTAGAAAATAATGTACAATGCATGTTATCAAAACCGAGACTAGTCAGACGGTTTCGTTAAACTGTCCGACGTGCATTTTCTTAAAAAGTTTGTGCATCACCGAGGTACTGCAATGATACGCAAGGTCTGCTTTACTGCTTTATTCGTCTTATCCAGGCTAAATTGCTACTTAACTTTAAAAGTTTTGTACGCATATTAGATGTGGGCGCTTTGTTATTGCTTGAGACAAAGACACTATTGCGCTTGAGCGACTTTCAGCAGAGATATTCATGTAGAGATGCTTCACTCTGTTAGGAATAAGTGTCCGGCGACAAAAGTATCTCTATCTATCTGTCTATAGTCTAGTCTACAATGGAACTCATGTCGACTTTTTTTACTATCAATTCTCGTTGCAGTCTTACAATAAATGTGAGTGAGTGAGAGCGTAACAATAACAACTGTGACAAAATAGAAATGGTAAATACTCTTTTACCACATAATTAACAGTGTGTGGTTTATTGAAGCTCAAACGAAATGGCAACCAAGTGATGCTTAAGGGGGGCACCCTGGAGGTGGCTATCTTGGCGGCCATCACGGCCATGAACGAGCCCAAGACTTGCAGCACAACCACACTCCGCAGGTATTTGGTAGATGCCAACAAGGACACCAAGGAGTATCAGCTGGGTGAGTTAAGCTTTCTCCAGTGGCCACGCATGTAAAACTAGCACATCAACTGCGATATTTTGACTAAAGGCAAACTGTGTGTGCATTTATCAAGTTGCCAATCTTAGGAGGACCCTAACTAAGTGTAAAGTCCTCGGATGGATGGAGCAAATCACCGGTCACGGTTTTACAGGGACTTATCGCCTCTGTTTCCCTTTCTATCCTAGGTACCAAATCTTCCTCAAAAATGTATTTACATCCAAGAAAATAACATACTTAAGGTTCATTGTTTTCACTTGTGTGTCTTCAGCCCATCTACTTTGTACCCGGATGAATTTGCAAAGCTCTCCAACAAGCCCAGCTCCAGGCCAAGGCGCAGAGCTACATCAGACGAAGAGTCAGAAGAAGAGGACGAAGAGGAAGAGGAGGAGGAGGAGGAAGAATCTGAGGAAGAAGCTCCTGTTCGTAAGAGGTATGTGCTAAACGTCGGCCATAATTTGGGAAGTCCTGTGAGTCTCAACCATAACAACCTTCTTCGACCTACTACAGCACATAGTAATTAGGTTCTAATAAATATGTGTACAAAACAACCACATCTGAATAGGGAGTTACACCCCCAGATGTGTACAAAACAACCACATCTTAATATGGAAATACACCCCCTTAAGTCTGTGTGCTTAGATAAACTGTGTGCATTGCTGTAATCAAATACAAATGGACCTGCTGTGGTCTATTTCTAGCATATAGGACTGGCTCAGAAAATCTGAATTTTGTAATGGTTTTTTTTTCTGTAGTGCAAAAAATAAAAATCTCATGCATTCTGGACTTATTACAAGTCAACTGAAATATTGAAACCTTTTTTTGTTTTAAAATATCTGTTTAAACTTTTTCATGTTACTCTACTATTTTTAGATGGAATATTTGAGTTCACCATTATTGGGAATATTTAAACAAATATTATTGGATAGCGCGCACTCAAGATTTACGTGCACCCTTAATTTTTGATGAGAAATCGGTATAATTTTTATTTTATTTTATTTTTTTCAAATTGAGCGCTGTTGTTCACAAACGTCATTTGAAAATTATTGCATGGCTTATATGAACCCGGTTGTTTTATTACCATATATGAGCAATGATTGACCAGTCGAATAATATTGCTGACCACGCTTACACAACATTGGATGCAAGAGGATTCAAACTCCGATTGTGGCAGTGTAAGCACCGTATCTTAACCACTAGACTATTGTGGTTTTAGATGATAAAATCGAATGCCTTCACCTGTATCTCATCATCACACTCATTTTGCTCACTGTACAACGTTGTTTTGTCTGAACCGTTTGCCATAATGTTCCATTACACCGTTGTGCAATTTGGAACCGTGAATAAAAATTGTGGGTCAAAATGATAAAACCTGAAGCCTTTTTTTATGTTATTCATAAACCTGGTGGGGTAGTGATTCAAATTTGCCACTTACACTGCCGGCTGCGGTTTTTGAACTATGTACTTAGTGGTTAGGATTCTGCACCGGCCTGAAGTTGGCCTGCCTTGGCTTTTGATTTTTGCATTCCGGAGATGGAATAAGAGCTTGCTCTGTCCACTCCACGCATCGGCCCGGTATTGCAGTACCTCCGGGAACGGTGCATTCGCAATGATCGCAGCAAGGCTTTAGGGCTAGGACCTTAGCTTGGCCTTTTGGCTGAGAGTAAGTGTCCCGGCTCCTAGGCTTTGTAGCGTATTATGAACTGACCGATAACGGATAATGGATAATGAATAACGAAGATAGATCAATAACCCTTAAAAACCCCCACACCGCCGCGATCTGACTTTGAATCCATCGCATTCAATGTTGTGCAAATAGGTCAGTAATAGCTTATGATTCATCTATCATTGCTGAAATAAGGTAATATACTACTGTAAAATCTCTTGTATAACATGCACTCAGGATTCAAGTTATTTTTTGGGGTAGGAAGAAAAATGCAGGTTATACACAAATAAATAAGGTTTATGTATCAGTTGATTTAGAATTGATCCAAAATGCTTGACATTTTTGTTATTTTAAT
This sequence comes from Urocampus carinirostris, assembly GCF_059441175.1. Taxonomy (NCBI): domain Eukaryota; kingdom Metazoa; phylum Chordata; class Actinopteri; order Syngnathiformes; family Syngnathidae; genus Urocampus; species Urocampus carinirostris. The sequence goes on from NC_142354.1 coordinate 37,082,460, forward strand.
TGCATTACAGAAAATAATGATCACAATATTACAGTTATCTGTATTGCATTTCAACATTAAAGCGGTAATATAACATGCAAAGTAGTTCTAAACGTTCAAACGTCACATTTTGTTGTAATCAAATGTCCTTCACTAATTTCAACACACTAATTGGGGTTAATTGTTTGACATTTAAATCACTGTTTTTTTGTTTTTGTTCTGCTTGCAGGCCTACGAAAAGACCTCCTCCTCGGGTCCGCCATCCCCCTGCCGCCAAGAAGGCTGGCAAAGGCCGAGGACGCTCTATGGCCAAAGCATCTCCTGCCAAAAAAGTGGTAGCCAAGAAGGTCAATAAAGCCAAGGCGTCGGCTTCTAAAGCCACCACGCCCATCAAGAAGCGATCAACCGCCAAAGGGCCAAAGAAGCCCGCTGTCAAACGTCTTAACAAACGGGCAGCGAAGCGAGACGCCACCCCTGAAGAATCTGAATTGGAGGACGAAGAGGAAGAGCCTGAATCTGAAGAGGAGCCTCCAACGACAAAAAAGCGCGGAGTTGCTAAACGCGCCAAGCCTGCCCCTCAAGCAAAGCAGCCCACAAAAAGAGGTGCTGCCAACCGCTCCAAACAGGAAGAAGACTCTTCTTCAGAGCCTGAAGAGTTTGAAGATCCTAAGGCCAAGAAGCCAGCGAGCAAAGCATCAAAGCGCTCCGGGGCTGCTTCAAGGGACCAGCCCCCAGCAAAAAAAGCGGCACCCAGCGCTCGCAAGTCCAAGAGAGGAAAGAACTGAGCCCCTTGCCCTCAGTTTGTCACCATTACCACTTTTATGAGTGCTCTTCTTTTTAGTCTTCCCCTTTTTTAACGGGGCAATGTTTTTGTTTTTTTTGTTTTTTGAGTCATTTCCAGCATCGAAGAAGATTCTACAACCAGTTCCCTTTTTAATCTACCGGTATATGTAGAGAAACTCAGTTCAGCTCAGGGCTGATATTTGTAAACTAGTACCATGTTGTTTTGATTGTTGGGTTGTATTAATTCAGCCTGTCCTCTCCATGCCGGCTACTGATGTGTATTTTTCCAAGTCGCAACATTTTAGTTCAGTCCCACTGTTATATCGCTGTGGTAGCCGTCAATTAAAAAGGATTACGGACACACCGCTGTTCTTTTACAGCAAAACATAACATTTCCAATTGATATTTGTTTTGAATTTTTATACACAAATATGTGTGTGTGATAGAAACTGGTTTTGAAGCTTCTCAGCTGTATTTTTGTTTGCAGCTTTCTGTTGTGAATAAGGAAAAAGCTGCATAGTGTAGCGCCTCCATCACCCTGCATGCATGTGTACTCCTTGTGTTGTAAAACCCTTTTTTCCAAGTAATAAAAAAAATATGGCTCTTTGTAAACATTCTTTTGATTTTTGTTATTTTATGTTTTTGTTTTAAACTGTTTGCCATCTTCAGAGGCAGTAAACAACGCTATCAGAATTTGGGTAAGATAATAGACTTATAATCACGGATCCTTTTACTGTCTGGGTTGTCGGGGCACCACTTCTTATGGTGTGTTTTGGGATACTAAACTTGATGCTGCTCATCCCTCTTGTTAGTTTTGGCCTCTCAGATATTAAAGGACCTTAACTGCTAGGTTTCTGTGATCGTCATTACTTGGTGTACTACTATCTAAAAGTACTCTTGCACACATCACCTAGTTAGAACCAGTTAAGACCATTTGGTCTCACATTGGGACATTAGTCAGGCTGAGTCATACCCCCCCACCTGTGTGGGTGGGCAGCCAAGACAGTATAAGACTAAGCACCATTTTAGATGAGACAAACTTCTTCCGGGTCATACCAAAAGAGGCTCCCGAGCTGTGCTCAACATTTCTGGCATACAGTAAAAGGGTTAATGAGAATATGCAGTCTTCCTAGCTCTAGTATGGTTGGTTGGTTGGATCCTTTAACCACTAAGGTCATAGGGGCACTGTTTCCTGTGGTGTATCTTGGGCAATTACAGTTTGGTGGCGCCCATCCCTCTCTTGGCCAACTTACATTCCCACCAAGTCTCAAACCGGTGACCTTTTGGGGGGTGGGCGAATAGTGCAGCAAGCATTTGAGATAAAAGAACAGGGCTGAGGTTCCTTACAATTACTGCCTAAACTTGATACCTCTCGCAGACCATTTTTTGGGGGGATGGAGTTTGCTCCCCCGTGTGAAACGGACATGATTGGTTTCCTGGGTTAACAGTTACAGGAGAAGCTTCCTAGTCTGATTCAGTTACAGCACTTTCATCATCTGGTTGCAGTTGCTGGTATAGCGCGTGCTCCTGCTATTCAGAAATGAGCTAGATCTAACACTTAGGCAAGAATTCTTACAATTTTGGGCTAAATTCTGCAGTCTACAACGCCACAGCGTTTGTAACTGAATAATGGAAAATTTGCCAACATAATGCGAATGTCACATTTCTTGGACAAAGCCACAGTACACATTGCAGGATGTTTTCTTTACAATTTCTATATTGAATAGCTGAGAAATTTAACAGTTATAGAAAAAGAATGTTACAAACAATGCATTCATGATTGAAGAACTTCAACTGAAAAAGAAAAATGTAATAACATGACTTTAACCCTCGTGTTGTCGTCATTTCAAGGACAATCTGAACTTTTGTACAGTTTCCTTGGAAATGCGGATAAAAACATTTCAAATTTTTCTACCCTTGAGACTAATCTTGAAAAAGTTGTAACATTTATAGTAAAATTAAATATAACTATACTTTCCACCAATGTTCCCTGTAATTTTCCACGGGTCTGAGCGTTCACACAAAGTCTTTGAGCAACGCTTGAAACAACAGTGAGCAACAACAATCCCAAGTGTGGCAACTAAGTCATTATCAAATGATCAAAACTTGACATCAAGTTACATTTTGCTGAGTTTCCGGCAATGGAATTTTTTTTCACTTTTGAATGAATTGACTAATGTATTATTGCAAAGGTTGTACGGCCTACAAACGTCATTTGTTTTTACAACAATTCTTTCACAAGATTTCCATTTTTTTTTTTCCTGGTATCTTTTGTCGCATAATACTAACATTTTTGGGGGCTTATTTAGTCAGTTTCACGACACAGAACTGTATTTAATCACATTTTTTAGTGGAAGTACAATGTTGGCAACAAGATTGACTTGGTATAATTGGAAATTATTTGAATGCAACACACACTTTGTCTTCTTTTACCCTGTTTCTTTTCTTTTTGTAATTCCTTTAAAAAAATCTCATTGTGTTTATTTTCCTAGCTGTTACTTTTTTTTGTTCTCTATTTACATTTTTCATTTGTTTCTTTCTTTTCTTTTTTATGGCCTTTTTAGAATTTTTCCTTCCTTTTTGTTCCTTTTGGTATTTTTTTTCTTTTTTGTTCTATTTCCCCCCCTTCCTTTAAGTCATTTTGTGTACAATTTTACATAATATTTGGCCGTGTAGGGATTAAAGAAGCAAAAACAACCTGAAGAGCCGTTTGGAGCCCGAAAGAGCCAGTTCTTTTTAGTGAGCCGAGCCAAAGAAGCCGGTTCGCGAAAAACTCAACTGACTTTACTCAACTTTGTTCTCCTCAACCCGTGTATTTTTACCTTCATGCACTGTAACTTTGACTTAATTTGCTTCTTAATTAGCAATTTCGAGCCCTGATTTCTGTGAGTTTGGCTAGATTTTTTTGTGCGTGGAAAAGCTCTGGGTAGTGCGCAATTGCGCACACACGCAGCTTAGAGGGAACATTGCGCTGGATAGCTTTTCTTGTGCGCTGAGTATGTGTGGACAGTGCGCGATTGCGCACGCGCGCAGCTTAGGGGGAACGTTGGTAGCAAGTCATAATGACCTAAAGACAACAGGAGGGTCTCAGGCAGTGTTCCCTCTAAGCTGCGCGCGTGCGCAATTGCGTATTGCTCGCACATTCTCAGCGCACAAGAAAATCTACCCAGCGCACAAAAATGAGGGCTCAAAATTACTAATTAAGTCAAAGTTACAGTGCATGAATGTAAAAATACACGGGTTCCCCTGACGTTGTGTCCTAAATGCGGTATTTTGAAGTTGAGTCGAAGTAGAACAAAGTTGAGTAAAGTTAGTAAAGTTTGTCAAGGAACCGGCTTCTTCGGCTCAGCTCACTAAAAGGAACCATCTCTTTCGGGTCCTAAACGGCTCTTCAGGTTGTTTTTGCTTCTTTAATCCCTATATGACCAAACATTATGTAAAGTTATACACTAAATGACTTAAAGGAAGGGGGGAATAGAACAAAAAAGAAAAAAATACCACAATGAAAAAGTAGTGAAAAGCTAAGAAAAAAAATTAACAAAAGGAAGAGAAAAAAAAAATTAGAAAAAAGACAGGAAAAAAAAGAAAGAAATGTAGGAAAAAAGTAAGTAGAGAACAAAAAGAAAAAAGTAAAAGCTCGGAAAAACTGAACACAATGAGATTTTTTTTCAAAGGAATTTAAAAAAAAAGTAGAAAAAAACACGGAACAAAAGAAGAAAAAGTTTGTGTTGCATTCAAATAATTTCCAATTATATCAAGTGAAAGTTGTTGCCAACATTGCACTTTCACTATAAAATGTGATTAAGTACCGTTCTGTATCTTACAACCGACTAAATAAGCCCCCAAAAATGTTAATATTGTGCGACAAAATATATCAGGAAAAAAAAAGAAATGGATATCTTGTAAAGGAATTGTAAAAACAAACAACGTTTGTAGGCCGTACAACCTTGGCAATCGTACATGAGTCAATTCATTCAAGAGAAAAATAATTTTGCATTGCCGAAAACTCAGCAAAATGTAACTTGATGTCAATTTTTGGACATGTTTGATAATGATTTAGTTGCCACACTTGAGATTACGGTTGCTCACTGTTGTTTCAAGCGTTGCTCGCCGACTTTGTGTGAACGCTCAGACCCGTGGAAAATTACAGGGAACATTGGTCTCAGGCATTTACAATATTAAAGTTAACGTTTTATCATTTCAAGAACAAGACAGGTTACTAATATTTTAACTAAAATATGCAACTGTAAAACAACCTTTTCAAGATTATGGCTTGCCAAACATCAGGTTTGGCAATTTAGCCGTAAACTACAATTAAGAGGGCGGAGTAATTTTGTCTGGTCGAGGTATTCAACTTCCGACTTTGGGTACGTGACGTCATCAACTGTTAACGAGTAGTAATGCTGCTGGAGGGACGGACCGTGAACTATACACAACTTGGGTTGGAGACCACCACCTGTTATCTCCCCCGAACCTGCACCTTAGACATTTTGTTTTTTCTACAGCAGGCTCCAAGGTGTTTTCTTGGGAGTTGTGGGAGCAGCACACCTGAGCTGAAGCGAAGCACACTTTAGCGTGGACGCCCGGACTTCAGGTGAGAGCGGCGGGGGCGTCGACGAAGACTGTCTCGGTCTGAAAAACGCCAGCCGACGCGTGAATTCATCACGTTCAGACTTGTCGGTGTTTAGTCTTTTTTTTTATCTCAAGAGTTTTTATCGGTAGGCAGATTTAATACATGAGTATATTATACTTCCAACAAGTAAGCCTTTCTAAATAACTGTTTTAGAACCATTTTAATCATGTACACCTGGTGCAATATGTTTTGAGACAAGTATGCTATTTCTCAGTGCTTTGAAATCGTTAACATACCAGTGTTTTCTTAACTGTTTTTGAGGCAAGGCCCTTTTATTTACAAATTTCGGGGCCATCGTCAGTCTAAATTATTGAAGAAATCATTCAGTTTAATGTTGTTTTTTTTAAGCTTTATTAACCATGTTGCCCGAAATGACAACAGTTTTTCTAATTATTTGTTGTCACCAATGTTCCCTCTAATTTTTCACGGGTCTGAGCGTTCACACAAAGTCGGTGAGCAACGCTTAAACACCAGTGAGCAACTATAATCCCAAGTGTGGCAAGATAATTAATTATCAAACATGTCCAAAACTTGACATCAAGTTACACTTTGCTGAGTTTCCGGCAATGCAAAATTATTTTTCTCTTTTGAATGAATTGACTCATGTACTATTGCAAAGGTTGTACGGCCTACAAACGTCGTTTGTTCTTACTATTCTTTCACAAGATATCCATTTCTTTTTATTCCCTTATATATTTTGTCGCATAATATTAAAATTTTGGGGGGCTTATTTAGTCGGTTGTAAGATACAGAACTGTACTTAATCACATTTTTAGTGGAAGTGCAATGTTGGCAACAAGATTTACTTGATATAATTGGAAATTTGAATGCAACACAAACGTTTTCTTCTTTTTTTATGTGTTTTCTTCTACTTTTTTAAAAATTCCTTTAAAAAAAATCTCATTGTGCTTATTTTTTCCGAACTGTTACTTTTTTCTTTTTGTTCTCTATTTACTTTTATCCTACATTTCTTTCTTTTCTTTTTTTCTGGCTTTCTTCTAAATGTTTTCTTCTTTTTTTTCTCTTCCTTTTGTTTTTTTTCTCAACTTTTCACTACTTTTTCATTTTGGTATTTTTTTTTCTTTTTTGTTCTATTCCCCCCTTCCTAAAGTCATTTTGTGCATATTTTTACATAATATTTGGTCATGTTGGGATTAAAGAAGCAAAAACAACCTGAAGAGCCGTTTAGGAGACGAAAGAGCCGGTTTCTTTAAGTGAGACGAGCCGAAGAAGCCGGTTCTCGACAAACTTTACTAACTTTACTCAACTTCTTTTCACTACGACTCGACTTCAAAATACCGCCTTTAGGACACAACGTCAGGGGAACCCGTGTATTTTTACCTTCACGCACTGTAACTTTGACTTAAGTCGCTTCTTAATTAGTAATTTTGAGCCCTCATTTTTGTGCGCTAGCTAGATTTTCTTGTGCGCTGAGAATGTGCGAGCAGTGCGCAATTGCGCACGTGCGCAGCTTAGAGTGAACACTGGTTGTCACTGTGGCCCAGGAGATGATATACGTTATTCATTTTCGTTAATAATTTTGGGTCTTGGTATATGAGTAACCTGTTTTTCAAGTTACATAAAATTTTTAACCTGATTTTCTACATGAATAACACAAAATATTCTTCAAGTGATCAAATATTTTCTGCCAGTGGATATTTTTACCGTGCTCTAACTTTGTTCTTTATTATGGCAATATATAATGATTAAAACCTGTAAAATGATGTGCAATATTTTTAGTCTTTAAAATGTATTTTATTATTTTTACTGTTCAATCTTGAACAGGCTCTGTGGTTGGCTGGCAATCAGTTCATGCTTTCCCCTGCCCATTGCCTAATGTAAGATGGGATACGCACCAGGTCTTCACAACATAATGTATGCATAGAAACTTATTACATGAACCTGTCAGTTTTAGAAATGGAATTAAGTTTAATTACTCCTTCACCCTAGAACAGTGCAGTAGGCAAGTTAATTATTTGATGCTCTGTGCAAGTATTTTCCCAAATACCTCAAATGTTGTGAGACTTTATATTTTGGGAATTGGTAAGTGTGAATTTTTTTTAAGCAAAGCAGGAGTGTTATTCATTTTCAAATTATTCAAGGGTTCGTTTTTCACACACAAGTACAAATCCAGTTTGAGCCTTTAAGTCAGGGGTTGTGAAACTATGGTTCTTTTCATAATTACATCTGGCTGGGAAATAAAATAGAATCCAGCAAATCTTTGTTATGTTGTTTCAAAGTAAGTATATGCGATGCTGAAGCGGCGCCAAAGCGAATCACGTTAACTGCAGTTTACAGTTATGGTGTTACACGAACTCACCTAGTTTTGGTTTTACGTCTCTATGGAATCCTGCATGTGGATGCTCATTAAACAATGTACAAGTATGCACGATGTTGAGACACTTTATAATGAAAACCCACAGAACAAACTGTACACATGCAAAAATGCCAGCAAAGCGATCAGAACAAATTGATTGGGTGAGCAGTTGGGATGGTCAAATGTCTTCCCTCTGTTCCTCCCAGCGACTCTTCTGCACGGAAGCGAAAATCTGTGTATGTATACCTCTTGTTTTCAGTATTTTGCCAATTTTTAAAATAAACCCCCCCAAAAAAATGTTTGTCAAAATGAGTCTCAACGATCTTATAAATGGGGGGTGCGGGTTTTGAAAATTTAAGACTGCAATCATGACTTTAAGCTAGGAGATGGTGGCAGAGAATAAGACATGATTTGCATGCAAGTAGAAACTCTTCTTTTTCCTCATCATTTTGGGGGTTTGGGTTTTAGTTTAACTCTACAAAAAAACACACCTTTTCTTACTTTCATCAAAAATTCAAAAAACCTGCTCGGATGAGCAATGACGTCTCTCCAGCACTCCCCAAGTGCCCTTCCTTGAACCTGATGTCTTCCGCCCCGAATATGTATGATAAGTAAGATAAGAGCAGGTAGGCGCCATGGAAAATAAAGCATAAGGGCATAAGTCTGCCATTGTTAACAAATACTTAACAGAGAACATATTATACTTTTTAAGGACACCTCAAATGACCCATCGCAGTTCAGGTAACTGTGGGAGGGAGCTACATTTTATTTCATACATTTATCAAATCATCAAACGTCACACATTTAAATAAAATGTGCTGGAAAATTAGCTTTTTTTCTTCAGCGCAGGTTTCGTGGTTTTGTTGAAATTTGTCTTAAAAATGAGGTGTGGCTCTCTCTCTCACCCCCAAAAAACCCCCATCAAAATATTTTGATTTCCCGACCCCTGCTTTAGGGTTTAAGTCAGTCACGTCTCCGGTCCCTAACTACAAAGTGTCCTGAAGACGTTGAATATCTGATAATTTACCACCCCAACAACCCTTGCACTGAGACTGACTTATCTGGGTGCATTTTCAAATGTCCAAAAAGTTAGAGCCTAAAGGTTGTTGTTTATTTTGGCACCTGTAATTTGTATTCCACACACTGTATTCATAACTGATTTGTTTTGTCAATGGATAAATGAGTTGAGATGCCAATGCTATGAACTGGCAAAATCAATTTTTTTATCATTTTATTCAAGATGCACGTGCCTTACCTAGAGAAAATCATTCCAATTTTAGTATATGGGAAGGAATAAGAATATTTAACACAAGCCTAAAGGATTTTTGTATTTGAGTCATTCTATTTGTCTTTTGCACAAAATAAAATCATGGAAAACCGCTTTAGTCCGCCAGTAAAAATAATTTTGTTAACTGTGCATTGATGTACACTGTTGCCCGTGCAGAAATCCCCAAGAATCATGGGCGACGAAGCAGTCAGAGAGGATACCACAGTTATGCGATCAGCTGAGGTCAGTACGATGTCTACATTTAACATTACATTATCACATTATTTTTGCATCCAAGACTGCATTGGCTCTAAAGTACATAGGCTCCTTTCCGGTTGATGACAGCTGTCTAGATGACCAGATGGAGCAGCTGCACCGAAGCCTGAAAACCTTGAAAGTGAGTCCTGATGCCTGTTTATATGATGAAACATTTGAGAGAAATATGAAAGTGGTTATTTTTTGGGGGGAAAATAATACAGAAAGTATAAATCCTCATCAAGGCATTGAGTGACCTAAACGCCTTGTAATTTTTTGTCAGGCATGCAAAAAGAGGCGACCCGTATCCCTCAAGTTTTCCATTAAAGGCGTGAAAATGTACGATGAAGACGAAACGGTACTGATGTGTTTTTTTTCACTTACTTACTTTGTTGAGTCTGCATTTACGAGTATTTGTTTGTTCCAACTTGTCATCCTGTCCGTAGACCCTCTTGATGGCCCACGCCCTTCGCAGAGTCTCACTTTCCACAGCCCGACCAAGCGATGCCCAGTTCGCTTTTGTCTCCCACAACCCGGGCAGCGCTGACGCCCAGTTGTACTGCCACGTTTTTCGAGCCAGACATGCAAGAGCCGTAAGAGACAAGCCTGTCAATAGACTGTGTGCCACCAGAGGATTTGGGTACCATGCTAGATCAACCAAGGCGGTTCCAGGGTGGGAGTTTGAGCGATGTCGCACAACAGGCCAGGGAAATTAGTACCATAATTTTTTTGTTGCAATTAAATGCAATTGCATGGCCACATTTCTCAAAGAGAAGCATAAGACTTAGAATTTTTAGCTTGTCAGTAGCACCTCAACTTTATTATTAGTCAACACATTGGTGATAGTTAACATATTCCTTCATCATTTTAAACAATGACGTTGTCTTTAAGCATCGGAACCATTTTTTATCTAGGGAAAAATACCAGCTGACCTCTTGCTAACAATATCAAGGATAGTGATGTTTGATACTACATTTGTTCATACTGAGTACCAGGATCTTATAGCCATCTATTCTGATTGGTCATACCGATATTAGGCCATACAATTCATGTCTGTATGCAAATTAAGGACATGTTTTTAAGGAAATAACTCGGCTTTATATATTAAGCCCTTTAAAACGGCCTTAGCTAAAGACAAATCTGTACGCATGGTTAACAAAAATCTTAAATGGATGTCATAACTTGTGAAAATAATAAAACGGGAACAAAGTCTAATGTTGGGCCAAAAGCCAAGGGGAAGAAATGGGTTTTAAGACTAGTTTTATAAAAATGGACAGTGAGGGAGCCTGTCTGATGTGCAAGGGCAAGTTTTCCTGCAACAGAAAAGGCTCTATCCCCTCTGAGCTTCCTCTTAACTCCAGCAACTAACTTTTGAATCACCCCAATTAGGTTTTACAAATGTACTTATTGGCAATTCCTGTCATTTAGATTGGCTTCGAAAAAGCTGCTATTGCTGGTATCGGCTTACATTATGAATACTGAGTCCTTAAAAAGATGGCTCGTATCGGAAATCATCAATCCCTAATCTAAAAGGAGGGATGCTGAAAGGCAACATTTCCACTTCATTCCTTTTCAATGTTTACCATTTCCACCTTGGCTGTGCTGTTGGACATCAAACAAAGACAGCAGATTTGTAAAACATGCTGTACACTCGGATTTGGTAAAAAAGATAGGAACACCAATAAAAATTAAAGAACAATATTAAATATTTAAAAAGTGCTGTAGGCATCCCTAACCAAGCTGATCTGGTTTTCAATGAAACTTTGTGTACTTGTTAGAAGTGCTAGCAAAACACAAAATCTTGAAGCCTTGTATCTTTAAAACTCCTGTTTTGGCATTCATAAAAAAATGGTTGGGAAAAAAGCGTCTAAAAAGAAAAGCTGTGCTTGGTAATGGATTTAGAAATAATTTTTTCCATGGAGATTTAGCGGTTTTTGACTTCTAAGAAAAACATTTTAGTTTTTTGGTCAAATTTTCTTTTAGAAGTCAACAGAACCTTCCCAGACTCACCTTTTGTAGTTATCAAGACCTTTGCAGAAATGATAGTTTGCATGTATGTTTAGAGAGAGCATGGGTGATAATACTAGTATCATGACAGTATCTCTTCTCCTTTAAGGCCCAGTTCCTGAACCTTCTGCTGTGCCGCTGTTTCCAGCTGTCTTACTTGGAAAAGCACCCGGACGAAGCCCAGGACATTTCCTCCGGTTCTGCGCCTCGACGTAACCCGTCGCTTCTCAACCACGGCTTCCCGCTCAGTGTTAGCGCGCTGGTTTCCTTTAGAAGAGCTCCCTTTCGGGGGTGGATGTTCGGGTCAAAGGTTGTTCGGTAAAACTTTCACAACTTGTTTATCAGGACAGCTGTTGAAATGCTGTCCTTTTTTTCTTCTGGGTGCAGAAACAAGACAAGTTCTCTGAGGAGCAGAAGCTGGGCGACCACGACGAGGTTTTCCCTACGTCTTCACCATCGCTGGTGCGCAAAAAAGCCATCCGCAACAAAGTGCTACGTTCGGGGGCCTACCGCTCGTTTACGTTCACGCCGCTCAAGCAACGCCAAATGCAGGAGCGCCTCAGCGCCACACAAGGTGGGCCCGCTGTTCACAGGGCAATCGCCAAATTCAGGGACTTGATTAGGTAATGCTGTTAGTATTTGCTTCCTGGGGGGGGCACACGGGAGGTGTTTCTGCATGCTATTTTTCAAAACTACCACAGTGTACACTTGTTTGAATTCTTCACAAGCTGTGACCTGTTCGGTTTTCTTATTGTTGGCTAACGGATGTCAATTCTTGGGAGTAAAAGGATTTTTTCACAACACTGACTGGGCTAAAAGCACTGGAAATACTGGAATGCTGCAAACAAAAAAACGAAACCTAAGAAGCAGGCTACAAAACACAAAATTGTGAGAAATCATTAAAGGTGTGGTTTGAGGTGTCCTTAAAAAGTTGAAAGGTAAATATTTTCTCTATTAAGGATGTGTCAACAATGCCCAACCAAGTTAAGAGCCCTTATGCTTTATTTTTCACTGCGCATATCTATTTTTTTCTTACTTTTAGCAGGGCTGTTCAAGATGGAACACATTAGGTTTGATGAATGGGTTTGGGGGGAGTGCTCAAGAGTGACGTCATGCTTGTCCCCACAGTCTTTTTTTCTTTATCTATTTGTCAGTGTAGCATGAAAGGGTTAAAATAAGAACCGGCCTGCTTCAAGTAGTCCAAAGCCAACCCAAAACCCCAAAAAGCTAAAAAAAAAAAAGGAGAGTTTATTTGATTGCATCTAAGAAATGCTCTTATTTGCTCGCGCATTGTGAATAAGCTGACCGAGGCTGCTATGTCGACACAAACCATGAGATGACGGCTGAAAATAACAAAGTTCCAAATTCCATACAGCTCCTTTAAACAACTGCAAACTAAAAGTGCCCCAAGTAACAAGTCACAGCAGAAGGGACCCAGGCTACTAGGGAGCTCCAAAGGTGAGACCAGATTACTATATCAATATACAGTGATGCCTCATTTACCGCGGCGGTTACATTCCAAAAATAACCCACGATAGCGATCAGATCAGAATTTTTTACAATTATCATTCAATGAAGTACTCTTATACATTCAAACTAAAGAACAAACCCCTTTTCATGCCCAAGCATTCTTTTAACTCAGTGTCCAACTTTTCAGAAAGCAGGCCAGATTTGATAAGCTGAAAATGTGTGACTGCTAATTATTCAGCCTGGCATTTTTTCAACAGTCTTTAATCAATTCACCCTTCGTGAGAGGTTTTCAGTGTTTGGCGATCAGCGTTGCAACCCCGTAGCTTGCCCTTGTAGCATTTTTATTTGTCTGGCAGGGCCTCGTAAATAAGGGCTGCTGTGCTGTTAAAACAGCTTTCAGTTTCTTCACCTTTTCACAGTGTTCGTTTCCCGTTAGCGTTTTGTAGCCAGGATGTTCTATCTGAATGTGCCACTTTTTTATTATGTTTTTTGAAAACTGCCACATTTGGGTTGAAGATACTCCAATTTGCGCTTGTCTTGGAAGTTGCAGCCCTCTCAGTCAAGTTTCCTTTTTATTTACAATCGCCATGTTGGAAATGGGATGGGATAAAATTCTCGCAGAAAGCTAAGGGCAAGTTGTCAAAAGTGCTACTGCCATTATCTGGTTAAATGGTGAATTTTGTTTTTTGAACAAATTTGTTTTATATTGCGGTCAACATTACTGGCAGAGCACATATTATTAATTTTATGACAGAGGCCTCAGGCCAATAGAAATTTGATCTCGGACCATAATTGGCCCCTGGGCCGGACTTTGGACATGTAAGTTTTTAACTAACAAAAGTAATTCATACTGTTCTGTACCTGTAAAACATGTATTCATGTATTTTTGTTTTTACCAATACCTTGTCTCTTAGGGGTTGTAGAACACAATGCATGATTAGATGCTGTGATTCAACGAGACTGTGAAAGCTAAACAGCATTATAGTGAGGGATTTCTGTATATACATACAAAAAAACACACAAAGATCATGGGTTTAGGTCATTGCTCTGTCTAAAATACAAAAAAAACATACTGAACCTACAATTTTTAATGTCTATCCCTGCCAAAAGATTCCACAAATTAGGAGCTAAGTACATTTTGCCTGAATGAAACTTTTTGGCACACTATAACACCAAGTTGTCATGATGAGGGGTGAGTAAAAGCACTCATTTTGCCTACATACACTTCTCAATACACTAGACCTAAGTTCTTGGGCAGAACCCAGCGAGAGAAATTCAGGCGCAGGGTTTTTCCTTTTCTCTTTTTTGTCCTCTTTTTTTTTTTTTTTTTTTTTTTCGTGGATGATCTGCACAGCATGCAATCAGTTTTACTCAGGTAATTATTTGGACGACTACTTTTTACTTGAGTGACATTCTTAAGTAACTGTACTTTTACTTGAAAAAACACACTTAGGCGCTGCACCTCAGCGCTGAAGTGTGCACTTCGGCGATGAACTTTAGGCCGCCCGTACTTCTGCGGCAAAGTGCACACTTGATTTGAGGGACCGAGCTCGAAGAAAACCCGAAGCTGCACCCCAGTGCTGCATTTTGGCGACTCTTGCACTTCAGCCGAAGAAGGCACTTCAGCGCCAAAGTACGCACGGCGCCAAAATGCAGCATCGGGTTTACTTCGGGCCCAGTCCCTCAAAATAAGTTATTCGGTCGGGTTTTATTTGTGGTCCGGGTCGGGTCAGTTTGGATTTTAAGCCCCATCTTACCTTTTACATGACATTTTTCCCCTTTTTTATGCAAAATTCAAAAAGTTCATAATTCTTCAAAGATGCTGCAAGCAGAAGATAACTTGACCAGTTTAAAATCTCCACATGAGTTCCACATTATTTATTGGCACCAAAGCCCCAAGAAGATTTAAAGCATTATTGCAAATTTGAAAAATAAATAAGCAAATTTTTAGTTAACTTTTTAATCACCTCTAAGAAGGCGTACAATATGCTCATGCTCTGAAATTGTTCACTGAGAAAGAAGCGTGCGCGTGTTTCATGCCTGGAGCAACAGCAGTATAACTTCCCTTCTTTGTCACCAAGTCTTGTTAGTCAGTGATATTGCTGGATGGAACTTTGAAAGCGTTAGAGATCACACAGAAAAAACAAGTTTTCATAAAGCTGAGGGTTTCACTATTTTACACAATACCAAAATGGGATTTGGCTTACTGTGTCTGCAATACAATGTCTAATTGGGTAATTGTCTTGATGTGGAGTAGAAAAGGACCAACGCAAGACACTGGCAAGACGATCACGCATGCCGAGCTTGGCCGAAACCGAGGAAGCGCTGGCTCAGGCTGTGTGGTGCTGGGCCGGTATTGCAACGTAAGTGTGTGTACTTCATGTAACTCTTATAAATCACGGATGTGGATCACGAAAACTGCAAAATTTAAGAATCTTAGACGCAACTTTGACTTTTACTACCATGACGAAGCCGTAGCATCAGTACTCGGCTCTGCTTAACTTTAACGTTTCAACATCTGTCCTTTACCTTGTCATTGTGTCACAGTGACAGCAGCTACTCTCTCCTGGCTGATGATGTTTTAGGATCCTACCTCCTCTGCCCGCACCCCAAGAAACCCAAAAGTGGATCCCTCATCATTCGCTTTCCATCTGGTCTCGTCACACACCTCATCGAAAACACACGCAAAGGGAATTTCCTCCTGGAGGTAGCGTGCATGTCACTCACCATTCCTTAATGAAGTAGTGTCTTTTTCCCAGTTTAATTCGATATTAGTATTCCTTTTATGCATTTTTTTTATATGGCTGCTCTGCCATAAAAATGCAAACTGGAACGAAGTTCCCCTCTGAAGTTTCTGTTGCCGGGGGGCTTCTGTACACAGTCAGAGAATAACACAACACAGACAAAAGAAAATGAGCATCTCATCTTTTATCAAAATACATTTAATTGAGGTTTAACGTGTGTGTGTGTGTGTGTGTGTGTGTGTGTGTGTGTGTGTGTGTGTGTGTGTGTGTGTGTGTGTGTGTGTGTGTGTGTGTGTGTGTGTGTGTGTGTGTGTGTGTGTGTGTGTGTGTGTGTGTGTGTGTTTTATATATATTTATTGCTATCTCTTATATATAAAACACACACACACGTTAAACCTCAATTAAATGTATTTTGATAAAAGATGAGTATTTTAGATCTGATGCTGATTAAAGGATCCTACATTATATACTCTTATTATATCTATATATATCCATCCATTATCTGCACTGCTTATTCTCAGTAGGGTCGCGGGGGAGCCAGAGCCCATCCTCGGGCAGTGGGCACGGGACACCCTGAACTGGTTGCCAGCCAGTTGCAGGGCATGCAGAGACAGAAACGTTACCTGCCGGCCAATTAACCTAACATGCATGTTTTTGGAATGTGGGAGGAAACCGGAGTGCCCGGAGGAAACCCCTCTAGCATGGGGAGAACATGCAAACTCCAGACAGGAGGTTTGATCTCATGACCTCAGAACTGTGCCGCACATGCGCTAACCACTTCTCCGTCGTGCTGCCCTACACACACACATATATATAAACAAAAAAATATTTATCATTAGTGTAGTATGTGCAGTATTAAATGACAAATGGTCAATTCAAAGGTTTGGTCTATATATGGGTAGTAGATCGAATGGTTGACAGTTGGCCTTGTGTCATTTGACTTGCTTCAATTATTGGTGAGATTTTTTTTTTCTGTTTGGTCTTACTACTGGATGCCTGGAACGTCAGGGATTCCAGACGGTATGGACGAGGCATTAGGCTTAGATGCGGTGGTCCGATGGAGAAGGAGGGGGCATTGGTGGCTGTGACAGAAACTTCAAGTTAATGAATAGTCATCACTGTCGACATTTTTTGATGGATATGATGAATATAAAAGACTTTGAAAAACAGATATGAAATGTATTTCTATTTAATATTGATATCAAAAGTGATGGCTCCACTTAACGTTTTGTGTAGTTATTATTTACTTCATGCGTACAACATGGAGTAATTGCAAGAGGTGGATTAAGCCTGGTAAATACCAAATTAGGGCTAATGCTACTACCTGGCGCTGTACCTTACGACAGAATACTATATTTGTATTTAACTACATTCCACTATGTGCCTGTTTAATGGCAATATTATAGTCCAAGATGTTTAAAAAATGAAATGTTGTTCCATTTAACATCAAAACTAAATTAATCTTTTGGTGCAGAAATGCAAAACAGAATTCAGCTCCTTGGCAGAGCTGATCGAACATTACACAGAGGAGCAAGATGGACTCCCGTGTTTGCTAAGCTGTGCCCGAGTCAACCACTGTTATGAATGGGAAGAGGAAGACGCCACAGAAGTCAAGGCCCAGGAGTTCCGCAGGAGCCTGAACAAAGGCAAAATGCAGAAAATAAAGAAAGGAAAAGGGACAAAATAGAGGTGGTCAACCGCAAACATTTTTTTGTGTGTGTCACATCATCTTTAACTTGGTCACAGTAACTTTAATAACACTCAATGCACCTTTTTGTTTTCCATGTAGGCACTTCAAATAGCTGTAATCTATAGATAGGTAATTTTGTATTGCTGTTTTTTACTGCTTTTACTTTTTTTTTTTAAATGCGTGTTTTATTTTTGAATCAAGTTCCAGTATTGAAAGGCATGTCCCGTTCTTGACCTATGTATTTGTTCAATCCTTATGGGATTAAGGCCTCAGGTTGTTAAATCTGATGGCAAATTTGTTTTTTGCAAATGTATTTGTTGACATTTATGTCGTTGGTTGGACTCTATAAAAGTTTGCACTTTTTTCGGAAACAGAGATGCTTATAACAATGATTGCCTTTGGGAAAATGACCTTGAGGCAAGAGCCTTATTACACATTCCCAGGTATTGTAATAGACATATGTTCTGTAGAATATATTTCTGTACAGTGACTGATTAATGTTATGGTATCTTGTATTGTGGGTTAGATTTTTGTGAGGTGTACTGTTGTGTGTTCATCTCGAATTTTAAGAACAATTCCAATTTGAAATGACTGTTAAGACATCATGGCTACAAAAAAGCCCAAAATCTTAAAATATTCTTATTTTAAACATGCTTTATCTACTAATTCTCACTTTTTAATTTTCCTACACACTAAATATCGCAGCCTTAAACTGTAAACGGTCACAAAGTATGTCAGCAATAAATTCATCATTGATGTCTATTTATTGCCACTATTTTTTAAAACATTGGATATTGTATAATGACAATTGAATTTGAAATTGTGCTGTGCATTTTTAACTCTCAAATTGTAAATGTTTTCCCCTCTCTTTTGCATGTATTTTTGTGATAACAGGTGTAGTATGTTTGATGTAATTATCTCTGATCAGTCTGCCCTCAGAAACATGGCCGACCGGGGGAGCCAGGAGGCCAAATGTTGCTAGGCAACGTCAAAAGCATTGCAGAGGGGAAACTGGAATTGCAAAATGAGACCTGCTGCTTCGACGTCACGAGAAGCTGCAAACAAACGTATTTACTCTGTTTTCTTTTGTTAGTGGTTGAGTTATCTACCTCTAAACTTGAGCAAACGTGCTTTTGGAACTACTTGCCTTCAAGTTTTCAAAGTCGTTTCCAGTCGTTCCGGTGAGTGCTCTTTTTTTTTTTGTGCCAGTATACGGTATGTTCTATGACAGGCCACTGTACTTAGGTACACTATAAATTGTGTTTTATGGAGGAGAAGGGGTCCAGGGAGGGACCACGTCTTAATAATCGTTAGTATTGTATGTTATTCTAAGACATTTGCATCTTTGTGTATCCTTTTTAGAAACGAAAACATCAATATTGTTTCAATGATTAATAAAAAAAAGTTAACGTAAATAGATATGATGTATACATTTTAACATGTATTTGTTCGTTAACACACACATTGTCAATACGGGCAAGGTTGAGAAACACTGCTTTAGATGAACAATACATCTTTCCACTTTTCATCATAATTTTCGTTTTTAACAAGATGTCAGAAATGGATACAACACTTCAATTTTTGCTCATGACAAAAAAAAAACATACATCCATCCACTTGGGTGGGAGGGTGACTTGGCTTCACCAATGTGTCAATCATGAGAGTTTAACTGGTCCAGACTGGATAATGTTTGCAAGAGTACTTTTAGATGGGAAGGAACCCAGTGGCTCAGCTTCGGCCTTATTTCTAATACCCGGGAGGCCTAATCTAACAATCTAAATTCTTCCAGGTGGCTGAGATGGGGTCAGAATCCGTGAAAGTGGTGGTCAGGTGCCGGCCCCTAAATGACAAGGAGATAGCTTTAGGGTCCAAGATTGTGCTGAATATGGACCTTCAGCGCTGTCAGTGTTTTATAAAAAAAAACACATTAGCAGACGAGCCCCCTAAACAGTTTACCTTCGACGGGACTTATTTTGATGATCAAACCACGGAGCAGATGTACAACGAGAGCGCCTATCCATTAGTTGAGGTGAGCTTTCTACTGGAGAAAAAACATTTATAATACAAACTCACTAAAAGCACTGAATGTCAGTTAAAACTAATATATGTACACTAAAAAAGACTTTGCAGCTCTGTTTCTTTGACGTAACGGAGATGTCATTGCTCATATTGATGATGGGATTCTGCTGGCCATTTGTAGTTTAAAACCAAGTTTACATTTTCATACAGATACTTGAAAGAAAGTCTAAACTTATGGCCCCTCTGACATAAAATGTATAATTATCTTATAGGGGGTTACAGAGGGGTACAATGGAACAATATTTGCTTATGGTCAAACGGGGAGTGGAAAGTCCTTCACCATGCAGGGGGTGTCAGAACCCCCTGCCCAGAGAGGAGTCATCCCAAGAGCCTTTGAGCACATCTTTGAGAGCATTCAGGTAAAATGTGTCAGTAATACATTTTTTTCACTTGCACAGGAATAAGTAATGTTGACGTGTGTGTATTTTTGTGTTTGTATGTGCCAGTGTGCAGAAAATACTAAGTTCCTAGTGAGGGCTTCCTACCTGGAGATTTACAACGAAGAAATTAGAGACCTCCTGGGCAACGACCCCAAACAAAAATTAGAGGTGCAGTATATCAGTGGAAAATCTGATTGTAGTGCACAATGATATCAAACGCTTACCATTCAAAACATGAGGTACCCTTACCGCCTCGCATTGTGTGAGCAAGCTTGAATGGGCAATACAACAGGCAATGTTTTCATACAATGTTACAAGTCACATTATTTGCAGAAGTTGGCTAAATGGTGATTATTGTTGACTGACATTTCTGCACTATAGTGCGCACTTGATTCCAAGGTGCACTCCGCAAAAAAGTCTTGACATTTTTTTTTCATATGAGGCGCAATGGACTATAAGGCACATGGAATTAAAACTACAATAAGGGCTAGGGTTGTACAAAACCTTTTTAAAAGTTAACTTACTTTTTGCATTGA
This sequence comes from Urocampus carinirostris, assembly GCF_059441175.1. Classification (NCBI taxonomy): domain Eukaryota; kingdom Metazoa; phylum Chordata; class Actinopteri; order Syngnathiformes; family Syngnathidae; genus Urocampus; species Urocampus carinirostris. The sequence continues at coordinate 37,102,600 of NC_142354.1, forward strand.
TTGATCTGTTGAAATATATCTCTGATCCCAATTGCACAACAATGATATCAACTTTATCGACTAATCTATAATTGCACAAATGTGTTAATGCATTTCCCATTTCGTCCGCATATAAGGCGCACCGGATTATAAGGCACACATTTAAATTTCTGGCCAACTTTAGGTTTTTGGGTTTCCTTTATCAATTTGGTAGTTATTTTTCCTTTCTTGGCGCCAGCTTAAAGAGCACCCGGAGAATGGGGCATACGCCAGAGACCTGTCCATGCACACGGTGCACAGTGTGGCTGAATGTGAGACTGTGATGGAGAAAGGTTGGCGCAACAGAGCTGTTGCCTCCACCTTGATGAACAAGAACTCATCTCGCTCGCATTCCATCTTCAGCATCCACTTGGAGATGTTTCGCACAGGTCAGGTTATGCTATGGAATTCTTTGAACACTTCGTTGCCATTCTGGGTGAAAATGTGGGGAATGTTAATTAGTTTGGAAGGAGAAGTGATTAGGTAAGAGAAAAGAGAAAGAAATTAGAAAGTATTTGGCGGTATCTCCCATTTTGATTAACCTCACTTACATTACAGAAAGCGAAAGACACACTAATAAATACTTTGTTTCAATTATAGCTCTTAAAGTAGTTGAAACTTTGTATTACCTCTAACTGTGTGGGAACGTATAATCCTCTTTTGCATGTTTTAGACCTATATTGGTCCTATTTAATGAATAACAATTTTCTTTACAAACCATTTTTTTTTATATAAAAACATTTTGACTTCAGGCAAACATTGATGCATAATAGTACTGTTCCCATGTCTTTATTTAAAGGTGGGTTGTGTTGTTTGAGATGTCCTCAACCCTGGAGAACTCAATAATCCTTTTCTTTGTAAAAATATGACCTGTGGGTTCTCCAGGGTTTAAAAGTTGAAAGTTAAATATTTTATTCTTTTGAGTATGTGTTAAAAATGCCCAACTCGGTTCAGTGAGCGCTTATGCTTTACTTTCCACTCTGCTTTCATCTTACTTTTAACAGAGCTGTTTAGGGAGGAGCCCTTTAGGTTCGAGGAATGTCGGCTGAGGGGAGTGGTCGAGAGTGACGTCGTGCTCATCCCCCAAAGTTTTTTTTATTTGATTCCTATTTGTCAGTAAAGCAAGAAAATGGTTTAAATTAAGAAAAGCCCTGTCTCAAGTAGTCTAAATACCAACCCAAACCCCAAGAAAAGGGGAAAAAGAAGAGTTTATCCAGGGTTGTTTCATCTCCACAGATGCTTCAGGCCAGAATCACCTTCGGTCGGGCAAACTCAACCTTGTGGACCTGGCGGGAAGTGAGCGTCAGTCTAAAACAGGCGCCACGGGTGAGCGCCTGCGGGAGGCTACCAAAATCAACCTTTCGCTCTCGGCCCTGGGCAATGTTATCTCTGCCCTGGTGGACGGGCGCTCTAAATACGTCCCTTATCGTGACTCCAAACTGACCCGGTTGCTGCAAGACTCGCTGGGTGGCAACACTCGCACCCTGATGGTGGCCTGCCTGTCGCCGGCCGACAGCAACTACGAGGAGAGCCTGAGTACGCTGCGCTACGCCAACCGGGCTAAGAGCATCCAGAACCGACCGCGCGTCAATGAAGACCCCAAGGACGCACTTCTGCGAGAATACCAGGAAGAGATCAAGAAGCTGCGGACACTCCTTTCGGGCCAGGCAGTCTTTGCTACTCCCATTACCGGTGAGTACAAAATGACAGAGTAGTTACCCTCTCAAATATTTAATATGAAAACACTGTCAAAAGAATTGCATCAACAGTTACTCATTTTGGTGCAACAAGACAAAGCCACTAGAACAGCTCTTGTGCCACCAAATACATTGATAAAAAACACATGTTAAACATAAAAAAATTAGGTAATCTGGTTTTAAACACTCCAGGGGGCTGGGAGACAGGGGTTTGCTTCACCACATGAAACAAATAGTACTGGTTTCCATGGTTACCAGTAGCAGGAGAAGCCTCCTAAACTGACTCAGATAGAGCACTTTCATGTTCTGGTTGCTGTTGTTTTTCGGTAAAAAAACGTATTTCGTTCTGAAATTGGCATTATGTCCTTTGCTTTGGTGAGTCATAAAAGTGATTCATTCTCTTTGAACTAACGGGTCACCAATCTTTTTTCATACCGAGAGCCACATTTTTATTGATGATTAGCGCGAAGGATTACCAGTTTGATATGTATTTTAAAAATATCTTAATTACTTTGTTGTTACTATATTACTATTATATTACTGGGTTCTAATTATTAGATGTAGGATTGAAATAAAATATCATGCCAGTTATAAATCTCAATGGCCCATCACTTAGGTGCTTGGTTTTCCAGAACCGGTCAGCAGGCTTTTCGGGTGTTCTAATGGGGCTACCTTGTGCTCTCTGCCATGTTGATAACCCCTGCTTTAAATCTAACGGGGACAAAAGGGGGTTGTATTGTTTTAAAAGCTATTTTCTTTAAATTAATTTTGTTGTTTTAATTAAAGAATGAACAGTTGCTGAACTAGTATTACTCTACTGAATAACAAAAAATGTGTAGTAGTTCAAAACGAAATTGGAAACTAAAATGTGTGCTTAAGTTTGAATATTGTTTCTTCGTTGTTGTTTATTTGGGGGAAATCATGCAGCTGTGTCTGAGCACCTAGCAGAGGTTCTTCCCCATCCCACCGATGGCGAAAAGGAAAATATTAAGAAGGTCTGTATTGGACAAGCACAACATTCCCACGCTCACATATCACTGAACGCCGCTGCCGCCACTGGAGCTGATTTACTCTTCTGGCATTTCAGGACTACGAAGAGAAGCTGGCCAGGTTGCAAGCCGATTTCAGTGCCGAGCGGGAGTCCAAGGCCAAACTGCAAGTGGATATTGCCGTCCTTCGTGCCTCCTATGACAGAAAAGTTTCCGGGCTTGAGAAGGGCAAGTCCAGCAGGGGGCGCTGTGCCGTAGAAAATGGTGAGCTGGGATCCATTGTAAAATTTGGACTATAAACCGAGATGTTTTTCCCAAACTTTCAACCCGGCACTTTATGCAACGACGGGGCTAATTTATGTATTTTTCCATTAGCTGCCAGGGGCGCCCAAGCAGTAAAGATAAGAGTAAGACACGTGGAAGATATGTGTCAAGGAAGACGCAAGTTTAATATAACTTTGTGCTTTGTGCATGAATAAAACTAGCATGAACAGACCCTTATCATGGAAAAAGTGTCAATCGTGAGTGGAGCGCTAACTACCATATCGGGAATAATTTTTTCGAGTCTGTTTATTTGTAAACGGAAATAATGTGAGGAAAGATTGGATTACAAGAAGCAATGTCAAACAAAGCAGAAATTTTTAAAGCGGATTCCTATTAATCTGTAGGCATTATCGTGTCGTTTGGAGTAAATATTTTACACTGTTAGATTATATGGATTGTCCTTAATGTAACAAAAACATTTTTGCGGACATTTAAAGAAGTTGAAGACAGCCAGAGGACGTAATGGTGAGTAACCTCAGCTTTAAAAATGTATGTATCTTGTTCCAGACTGATCGTGGTGTTTCTCTGTTGAGTATATCCTGAAGTGTTTGTGCTTTCCAATGATATGTGGCATGACTTATTTCTGTGACTGGTGACATCGTACAGACACACATTTGTTTTATCAAAAGTCTGGCTGCCCACCGGCGGGCTGTTGAAACAGTAAAGGGTTAAAGGTACTATACATGTATATTGTTAAAACTCTTTCTACGTACCGGCTCTCGTTTTAAATATCTCATGTTTCTATTTGGGCACATGCGGTATATACTCAGGTGCGGTTTATGTATGTACAGCATGTTTTTTTCTTAAAAAATGTGTCGTGCGCGACTTATAATCAGATTCGCCCAATAATCCGAATTTTATGGTATTTGCTTTCTCCCAGGAGTTGGAATTTTGTGATTGCAATTTCAATTAAGATCTGTTTTTTAATTTTCTTTTTTCTTCTTTTTTTGTGCATCAAAATGTTTTACAGTTTTTAATTCCAGATCATTATACATAGATATTCATAATATGTTCCTGAAAAAATAACATATTTCAATTTTTGTAATTTTTTTAAAAACTTTTTGCCTGTATGGAATGTTCAATTTAAATTGGCTCATGTTGCACAAGATTAATTTTATTCAAAACAACCGCAAAACTCGTCATTCAATTTTTTTTTTTTAAAAAGGAGACAATTCCATAGAGGTAAAAAAATTAAAAAGATTTACAAAATATGAGCGGTTTTCTCATGGCAGGGATAACATGCTAAATAAAAGCCCAACTAAGAATAATAAACAACATATCATTCAGATCAGTTACTTAAAGGGACATTGCGTATATTTAGTGCTTGCATGTGAAAAAAACCCTTAATTTATTAAAAACAAAATGATATTGATTTGAATAATACATGAACTCATATAAACATGCATTTTCTAAAAACGTGCATTTATTTTACATATTATAAGGCTCACGTGAGGGACTGTCATCATTGTCTACCATCTTGCTGCTAAGGGTACTCCAAAAAACTAATATTGTAAAAGGCTAGGCAAGAAAATTGGATGAAAAATTATGTGGTTTGGTCACCTTGAGTGTCTATAGTTATTTTCCATGCCTTCTAGCACTGTTTTGGTTACATTACAATACAGCGACAGGTAGTGGTCACATATTTGTGTGCCCCTTTAACCCCCCCAAAAAGCTTTCATTTTTCTTGAAATAATGGGTATTAGGGTTTTATATACACAGAACATGTCCTACATTTTCTTAGCATCTGTGAATGTGAATGATTTCAATATATCCTCTAAAGCTGAATTGACAGAACCAGTGGACTTCCAAAAGGCAAAACCAAGAAGTTTCTTTTCTTTGTCTCCTACACAAGCAAGTTCCAGCAATGTGACATCAGAGGGCAATAGCCACGCCTCCCCCAGTCACACAAATCAGGTTCACACGATGCCCTATAATAAAATATTTAATACAAAACCTACCATGAAAATGATCATACTTGCATTTTTTGTGTAGCTTGGTCAGTCCCCAGTGCTACATTCTCCTGCAGAGATCAATACATGTTCAAATGAAGTACCAGAAGAGTTGCACAGTGTCAGCACAGCAGTCGAGCAAAAAGAAGCCCTGCAAAGGTTGGTTGTGGGCCGCTGTCATGTCTTTTCATCTGCACCATTAATGCCAGTTCAAATTGATAGGAAACGTCTGACATGTTGATCCTATTGGGACATCGCCAAATGACTGTATTTCCCGCGTTATAAGGCGCACTCCTCAAAAAGTCCTTGGTGGTATATTTTTTAAATACAAGGCGGACTGGACTATAACGTGCATGGAATTAAAACCATGGCATGACATCTGGTTTCATCAATAAACAATGATCATATTCTTTCATAAGTGGTTACTATGCTATCCTCACTCCCAGGTATTCCCTTTTTTGCTAGCTAGACAGCTTGTGAACGACATCCTGAATAAACAAACTGCTTGTGCTGCTGTTTATTCGGACAATGGCCTCAACCGTTAACCTTATAAAGTCGCTGTAAAACTAAAAACATAGTACAACTAAGTCCGGTTTGCTTGCTGAATATACAGATGCATTGTAAGACATGTCAACAGTAATTCAAATAAAAGTACTTAATTGAATACTAAACGCGACCATAAACAATAATTTTCATTTTAGTAATCATCATACATTTCATGCTTACAGACAATTCTTGTCTACAGCAACTACATAAGAGGACTGGCAATGAGCGTCCGAAAGTTGGCGTCTGAGCTGCTGTCAATGTATTGCGTTTAGCTTATGTTTCCTTTTACCAACGATCAATTAACATGTTATCCACAACAGGGCAGTCAAAAACCACTCTAAATGTTTCGCAAAGGCAGAACAGTTACAGTATGCAGTATAACTTAATTGCTACTATGTATTTCTATTTTTTTCCGCCGTATTTTCCTGTAAATGAGGCGCACCGGATTATAAGGTGCACTTTCTAATTTCTGGCCAATTTGGGGTTTTTAGATTCTTGTTATAATCCAGAAAATCCGGTAATACAAAATGGAATCTTTTGTCTCTTGCGCAGACTGCGCAGGCTTGAGCAAGAGGTTGTCGGCGGTGAGCAGGCCCGCAACAAGGAATTCCAGCAAAGGCAACGGGAGAGGAAAAAAGTGGCTGATCAGAGAAAAGCTCAGCTCATCAAAGCCTTGTCAGACAACAGCGAGGAGAGCGACCACGTGCTGTTCAGCGTCTACGACTCCATTCAGAAGGAGGTCCACACCAAAGGACAAATTCTGCTCAAGGTCCAGGGGAAGGTCAGTGCAAAACAGGCAAAACATTCAGCTGGACACGGCAAAAAAAAAATGCAGTTAGAATATTAACGCTTAAAAATAATTCAATTTTAAAGGATAATTGCCTTAAAAAAATTATTTCTTCTTTTTTAAGATTTATTATTCAGAAAATCAGATTAACATACTTGCAGTGAGAAAAAAAAAGACTCGACATACAACATATGAGATCAGTTTTGATAATTTTAAGCAGCAGTTTACCAGAACATTAAGGTAAAATGTATGAATAAGCAGATGACTTTTTTTTACTGGGAAAATAAAATAGTAATTCACCATATGTAGAATAACTATTCAAAAAAATAGTACTACTCCAATACACAATACAATATTTTGGTTGTCTGCAACAAGCGGCTCTGGAGTTGCATGCAGCTCTTTGGTGCTCCCTAGTGTCTCCCTGGCGATTCTGAACTAAAGAGAAAGGCTTTGTGAGCAGTAATTTGGTTGTCTTGAAATTTATAAAAAAAAAAAAACATTGCTCTACATATTCAAAACGTTTGTCACTTGTAATGCCTAGTTTTGAGCTGTGAAAAAAGAAACCCAACCGATTTTAATCATTGTCTGGTTTCTCATTTTTAATAAGACAAGACCTATTGCCTTTTTATGGGTCTGTTGTATACCCAGTGGTCTAGTGGATAGGATCCGGCACTCTCTCCGACGCAATGCAGGTTCAATTTCCCTTGCATTGAATGTTATGCAATTGTAAATAACCATCCATGTCCCCAGCGGACCAGCGTTTAGGCTCTTACCATATCTCTCCGGTTCGATCCCCGTTGTCACCATTGTTATGCAGTTGCGGTTAGTAAAAAGATTTTATGGGCTATTCAATTATTGCACAAATAATTTGGAGGGTCTGGGTGCACCTCATAGTCCAAAAAAAGTTATTGGCTTGAAATCCAATAAGGTGCAAACATTTAGATCTAAACATTTTCCACAAGGAAAAGTAATTACTGGTGTATGTTAAAACAATTAAATATAATCAACTCAGGGGACTACGAAAACCTTTTTGCTGTTCACATATAACCTGGGGGCCTTGACTTTGACATACAGTATGTGCTTTAAAGCAGCATTTTTGATGCATTTTGCCAATGAGCCATGTCCTCACAATTTAGCTTGCGTTGATGTTCTTAAACACGATCCTCTTTCCTGGTCAGCTGAAAGCGGCCAAACTGGAGATTCGTGACCTGCAGTCGGAGTTTGAGGAGGAGCGTAACGACTACTTGGCAACCATTCGGCGGCTGGAGCGAGAGGGCCAGCTCCTCCACGGCCTGCTGGAGCGCATGGCGCCACTGGTTCGCAGAGACTGCAACTACAGCAGCTTGGAGCGCCTGAAGCGAGAAGCTGCGTGGGACGACGACAGCGCCACGTGGAGGATTCCCGATGTCACAGTAGAGAGAACAAAGCTGCCTTCTGGTGGGATCACCTAGATGTCTGTCCATTCTGACCAGTGTTAGGCGCCTTTCTGAAAAACAGTTACTAGTTATTTTGTTTAAAAAGTAATTTCGTTCCCCCCGGATTACCAATACCCCAAAAGCAGTGTGTTACTCTGAAAGTAACTGAAGTGTTACCTTTTTGTACGAGGACTTCTACACATGAGAATTTCTATTCGCAAGTGTTTTTAAACAAAAATCTTGCCCGCTCTATGAAGGAAAATTTAGTTCACGAGTAGTCCCAGAGGCTAGCACTAGAGACCATTCACTGCTTGTGACCGCTCACCACCAGCACCTCGGTTCAGTTTGCGCATGCGCTTCCCACCATCAGGCACCAGATTCTGCTCCTTGGATATACCTGTAGAGTATCTGTATTCCGCAGCAAGTTCGTTTTGTTTGCATCTCTTAAACAACATTTGAAGTATCTCCTTTTTGTTAACTTAGCCATGAGTTACGAGATGATAAACTATAAGGTGTTCGAGGAAAAAAAGGAGAATGATGAAAATTGAAACGAACCTTGAAACAGAAACTCACGAGAGCTATGTTCATGTGATTGGCCAAGCGAAGGATTACAATTGAGAAGCAGCGAGTGCCAATTCCAAAGCGCAAAATGTACGCAGTGTCTCGCTGCAATAATTTCTGTGGGAACTTATATTTCTGTTGCCAAAAAAAAAAACCAGAGAGGACAAACCAGAAGTTGGTGTCTACAAAGGAGATTGGAGAGGAGCTGCAGTGGGAAAACGTTGCTGCTTTTGTTAAAAGGAAAAAAACATCCAGAAAAGTCGCAACTGGTCATGTGACGGCTCTCTTTAATGATACTTGCATTACGCACTTCCATAACATTTTAAAAGGGAGATGGAGACAAATCTCCTTGGATATTTTTTTTCTTTTTTCAAAAGACCTGTAGAAAGTGATAGCATTGCAAATCCAGCCAAAAGGGCAAATGAAAGTGAAGAATTAAAACTGAAATAGGTAAAATATATATATATATATATATATATATATATATATATATATATATATGTGTGTATTGTGCTGTAAAATAATATAAACTTGTGTGTTCAAGGTCATTCAAAGTTAGAGTAACTTATTTTAAGTTTACAGTGAGTGCTTACGTATTATCAAAAACCATGCGCCATCACATCTACTCCTGCAACTGCTCACTACGCAAACACCCACATGGAGACCCCCTCATAATAAACTAAAATTTTATTTTGTCAATATCATTCATCTTGTCACTGTATTTTTTTGTTTAATTGATATTTCTGTTTTTAGTGATCAGGATGATTTGTTTTTATATTTGTTAGGGTTCACTTTGATCATTTTAGAAAGTCTGTAACAGGCCAGATACATTTTGAGTACTTCATTACACAAGCAATTCGATTTACGAGCATGATCCTGGAACTAATTAAGCTTGTGTAGATGTACGTATCACTTTATCTAGTTACAAATTACGGTATATACTTGCATTAAATCTGACCTCCTAAAACCACTTTAAGTGGTGAAGCCTTCATATTTCTTGGCCTGTGCAATCTTGAGAGCTTGCGTTATAACACTTAAATTTGATAACCGCAAACTTAGGCCTGGTAAAGGTCTTAAGTTTGTTTACAAGTCTTAGATTTAAATCACTAATGTCTTAATTTTCCCTGTCTTTGACTTTATAACAAGTAAACTAACAAAAGTATGGAACGTCTTGTCGTAAAATTGGCCGGAGCCTAAGAAAACTGGGAGCGCGGCTTTAGGGGACAGGGTGGGCAGTCCCCAAGCCACGCCGGTGCAGCCAAGTTACGCCATGAGTGAAGGATGATCAGTTAGCGATTACTGGAATTTCTAATACATTATCTGCTTTCAATAAGTGGCATAGTGATGCACCATGTTGTAACCTCAGTTAGTCTGGGAAAGTTAAAAATCCAGAAGATAAACGTGCTCACACTCCCCTTGATGGAGCCTTGCGCCCCACTATTTGAGAACGACTGCTCTTGAGGATAAACCTCAAACCTTGGGACAGTGAGCTGGTTCTAAGGACCATTGTTTACAACACAGACAAAAGAAAATGAGCATCTCGTCCATCAAAATACAGTACATTTAATTATAATTGTATTAATAGCGCGTTACACTACTCGTTACCAAGAAAAGTAATTCTGTTCCTTTGAACAAGATAGTCCCAACAATGTTCTGTGCAATGTTTTCCTCATCATGGACGACACTTTGTGATTAACCTCATATTGTGTCGTTCATTCTCAGCTGTGCCCACAAAACTTGCCTCGGCCAAAAGTCCAGCTGACGATCCTCTAACGTTTAGTGTGAGTGATGCCATCACCATGAGATTTAGACGATGCTCCTCAGTGGCCATCAAGTGTACTTCGTTCCCTTGCAGGTTGAGAAGGACTGCTACAAAGAGCTCTTGGACCGCAGTGACAGTGAAAACCTTGCCAACTCTTACTTCAGATGCAAAAGGGCCAACCAACTGCTAGCCAGCGGTGAGTTTTTTTATTTTATTTTATTTTTTTATGGCATCGTGGTTTGGATTGGATTATCAAATTCCAAGCCCAGCTTTGCATAAGAAAGCATTTATGACAAATCAACTCTGCCAACCTTAATTTTTGGCTGTGTATTAGTTAATGAGCAACTCCTGATTTAATGAAATCAAATTTATTTTAAATTTTCAGGCAATGAATTGACATATATATTGCCGATGCTAAGTTTTTTTAAGCAGCCCATAATAATTGTAAATGACAAACTACAAAACATTTTAAGAGTTTATTTTTCAGGTGTTTTGTTACGAACAATAAAACCAGGGTAAGGTTTGGTCTTAATTTAGGAACATATATCTGCTAGTATTAGCACTAAAGCTTTACACTTTTTAGATGAGTGTTTTTCAACCATTGGCTGTGAGACCTTGTCTAGTGTGCCTTTGGACATTGCCCAATTTTAAGCATGCCATTAACTGTTCAGTATTGTTCAGTGCTAGAGATTGACGTCATATTTGTCCCGGTCTATTTCATTTATATTTGTTAGTATAGCATAAAAATGGTGAAAGTAAGAAAAGGGCTAGCTTCAAGTGCAGTCCAAATTACAACCTAAACCCCAACAAATATGAAAAAATAAGTTTATTCAAGCATGTCTAATAAATCCACGACTTGCACTCACTATGAACGAGCTGACAAAGGTTGCAATGATGACACAAGCCAGGAGATGGCGGTGCAAGTAAAAAAAGTTAAAATTCCATAGTTTCTTCGAAGCGTAGTTATTACTGGTTGTTTCAACTCCTGTTTGAGATCAGGGCCTGTTGTTACCATGTATAAACTGTGGGATTGTGGCGCATATTGGCTCTTCTGGAATTAAGCGCTACACAAATGACGGGCAAAACTGAGACTGTTACAGCACTACAATTATGAAAAGGGACTTCTAGACTTTTTTAATTAATGCAGCTCCCCACATTGACATTGCTTGTAAAATGCAAATAGGTGAATTTGTGATCTACAATCATTGGGGTGATGCCTATTCATTAACTTGAAGCTTTTGTCACAGCCACCCATGCCCCCTCCCTCTCCATCGGACCACCGCATCTTAGCCTGGACTCTGCAATGCCTCGTCCATACCGTCTGGAATCCCTGACGTCCCAGGCATCCAGTAGTAAGACCAAACAGAAAAAAAACAAATCCGACCAATAATTGAAGCAAGTCTAATTGTACAAGCCCAACTGTCAACTATTAGATCAACTACAATTTTTTAGACAAAACCTTTGAATTTACCATTTGTCATTTAATACTGCACATACTACACTAATGATAAATGTTTTTGTTCATATATATATATATATATATATATATATATATATATGATATAATGCTGATACCTCAATTAAATGTACAGTATTTTGATGAATGATGAGATGCTCATTTTCTTTTGTCTGTGTTGTAAACAATGGTCCTTAGAACCAGCTCACTGTCCCAACAATTGAAGTCTCTTCCCCAAGAGCAGTCGTTCTAATAGTGAGGCGGGCCCCTTGGTGGGTTATAAGGCTACATCAAGGGGAGTGTTGGTGCGTTTATCTTTGGGGATTATTTTTACTTTCCCAGACTAAAGTGCAATGGCACCACCACTAGACTAGGGGGTAGTGGTAGTGTTGTTTACATTTAGCTTCAATGCAGTATGAAGTGTAGACCCAAAAATAAAGAACTGCCCAAGAGCCATCACCGGCCTAAACAATCACACAAGACTGTAAAATGAATTTAAATATATAATATATATGTTTCCAGGCTGTACTTGCCCAAGACATATCACAGGAAGTGGTGCCTGGATGATGTGTCCACGGTCATGTTTCCAGTAATCCTTTGGGCCCTCACCAAACTGCTTCCTGTTTTTTTTTTCTTTTTGTCTGTGTCATGTTACGCAAGTTCGGCCAATCTCACCCTCTGTTGCAGAATATGAGTTGACAGTAAGACGTGTTAAGTTTCAGAATTTGACACCCCCATCCGCCATCTGTTGCAGAAACATAAGTCCAAGACTGCACCCCCTTTTTCCAGACCCGCTGCTCAAGTGATAACGTCTGCCACAAGAGGCAACGATCGACCTCTGAGGCTACGGCGACTTTGCGTAACGCTCAAGGGAGGAATTAAAAGTCAAACACGCAAGAGGGGATTCAGCGGACACAGAGAAAGTGGCGTTTACTAACAGTTGTGCCACGCTCAAAAGCTAATCTAATCACGGAACCGAAAACAAGCCTCCCGAGTAAGACGAGTAGTAGCTGGATTACGGGTCACACAATCCTCAGTCAAGGCTACAAGCATCTGCAGTCAAACTTGGTTATATTTCCTTTTTGTGTGGGGGAAAAAACATGAGGTAGAAAAGGACATGACTACTTTTAAAGGGACCATGTGTATTATTGACTGCGGGGCGGCAGTGGCTCAGGAGGTAGAGAGCTCGTCTTGGGATCAAGAGATCGCAGGTTCGATTTCCGGCACCTCTGTGTTACATGTCGATGTGTCCTAGGGTAAGACACTGAATACCGTCAATAAGCAGGTTAGCGGATTACATGGCTTCACGGCCGCTATTGGGAAATGTGAAGCACACTGTAAAGCGCTTTGGGAAGTCTTGACTTGAAAAGCGCTATATAAATGAAAATGCCATTTTTCATTTCATTTCTTAGTGGTAAACAAAAACATGTGTTAATTTAAAAAAAAAAAAAAGTCCCTTTTTCTTCACAAAAGGCTGGGCAAGAAAATGGAAGAAACGTGGTGCAGTTTGTTCACTCTGACTCTCCAGTCTTTGTTATCTTCCTTGTGCGTTGCAGCACTTGTTTTCGGCTGACCTACACAATTATGTGGCATCTAAAGAGGCTGTCCCTTTAAAAGAAATATTGAAATGATAGATCAGCAAACCTGAGGCTCACCTAAATGTACCTGGCATTATTGTTTGCCATCTTGCTGCTACAGAAAATTCAAAAACCTTGTGAAAATCTAGGCAAAAAAAAAAAGAGAAGTCAAAATGGTGCAGTTTGGTTGCTTTGAGTCAAATAGTTTTTATTCTTCCTTGTGAGTTTTGGCATTTGTTTTCGGTTGCACAATACGATACTGCGACAGTGGTCCAATATTACACAATGTCCCTTTAAGTTTTCAACATTAAGTGCCACTGGCTGCAATAGAAGATAAAGCTCTATTTAAAATATTCAAGATTTAAGACGCTTTTATCATCATTACCATAAAATGCCAATAACATTTTTTGCAGACCCCGATGTACAGTGACAAAGATGTACGGTATTCATGTTTTTTTCTGGGGAAAGAAGAATCTCTATTTTCACTTCTGAAATCTTTACCTACAAACGGAGCACATTTAGTGTTTTTTTTTGTTTTTTTTTTTTTAAAGAATTAATTAGAAATCGCTAATGTTGCCAACATGTTTGGTCTATAACTGGCAGTGTACAAGTTTTAAGTAGTCTGGCAGTAATGGAATGTTGTAAAATCAAGTCCTAAATTCACAACCGGTTATCCTGACTTAATCTGATGTCCGACTTGAGGCACAAACATGGATCCTGAATATGTCAAAGCAAATTAAAAGCCTTGTAAACTATTGCCCAAACCCGGGAAGTAATCAGTCACAATTGGTTGGAAAAACTGCATAAAAAACATTGAGGAATAGCTCTGCTCCTTTAAAATCCTGTCCCTCTTTGTCCTGAGAAGAGTGCCAAGTGGCTCCTTAATCCCTTCACCGCAGGAAGTTGGCAACCACATCTCTCAATTTTGCGAGGCGTCTCTAAGCAGTCCCAACTTCCTGAGGGCCTCTTTTCTGTCAGCACCCATCCCACGCACCATCATCACCGTGTAGGCCACCGAGTTTGAGGCTTTTGGGGTGACGGGACGATCCTCATGGACTGTTTTGAGAGGCACTTCAGGACGATTCATCTCTTTTTTGCAGTCGACATGGACCATGTTGGGTTGGGCTGGATTAGAGAGCGATGTTATCTGTTGGTCGTACCTGTAGCCGTGGTGAAAACTCACACTGCTCTGCAGCCCCTTGCTCCTTGGTCCAGGGGGCCCTGAAGCATGGCAAAAAGAGGGGCTCCTCACTAGGCTGACATTTGAAGAGCTTTTTGCAAATCTGTTACAAACCGAGAAATTCGACTTTGGTAGCTCTAGTTGGGCCACTTGAGCAGTTTCAGACTCTCTGTCTTTGAGTAGACCGAGCTTCTGCAAAGCTTCCTGTCTGACTACTTTGGGATCTGTTGCGTTCTTGAGATTGTACGATGAGTTTGAAGTAGAGGGTGCTGCCTTTTCAATCTTCAATGAAATATTTGAAGGAATGCTTTTTGTTTTTTCTGCAACTGGGGGAAGGCCTGTCCTTATCCGGCAGGCGTCTGAGATGGCTCTATCAAGCCTTCTCAGATTTCCAGCGTTTGGACAGTCTGTGGAGCATTTGACAGAGTCTATGGTGTGATCGACTGAAGGGCACAATGGCGTTTTCTTAGTGGAGGCGCTCCTCCTAAGGTAAACGAGCGCATCATAGGACAAAGGTCCTCGTTCACCCGTTTTTCCGAAGTTGTCTTTGGGTTTTGTTGAAGCGTCAACACCAGAAGGCTTGTCACAGGAATTGCTTCCAAACGAAAAAGACTTCTTTTTGTTGAGCTGAATGCCAACCTTTGCGTTTGGCTCCGAGCAAGTAGCGCCGCTCGCCAAAACAAAAGGGGTTGGTACAAGGTAGTTCTGTATAGGTTTGTTCTCCACCTTATTCCTGATGGTTTCCATGAAATTGTCCCCTGGCAGACCTACAAAGTCAAAAGTGCTCTGTTAATCATGTAATCATGCTTCCTTGATGAGAGGCCAAAGTCATTAGCTCACCATTTTGTTTGGTTTTGCTAAAGGACGCTGACAAGTCTGCCAATCGGGAGGCCAAGCTTCCTTGGACGGGTAAGTGGTCTGCATCTTTGCTTGACATGCCACCATCGTCCTCGTTGTCCAAGGCCTCAATCGTCTCTTCCAGAAACATCAGGCAGGCTTTCTCCTCGGCAGACAAATGCTCCAAGTTATCATTGCTCTGTAACAGAAAACAACAACCATCCATAAGAACTGTTTTCACTGAAAAACTTTTTAGATACGAGATATTTAAGACTTGCCATTGCAGAGTGTCCGCTGATGATGCTCTCACTGCTGCCAGCACTGTCCATGCCAGCCATAATCTCCAGTCCAGCCCCACCTGGCCAGATGTCATTTCTGGGCATTTTGTATTCAAATGTTTGGCACCCCGGAATGATTTTGTCACTCTATAATAAAGAATGGTAATATACATTAAAAGAATAGAATTGTCTTTGCTCTTATGATACCAATGTTGTGAACATTGTTTGCAACAAGAATATAATTGGAACTTCATGATAAACACACATTAAAGACTGAAAAGAGAAAAAATAGATAAACCAATGTCTGGATAAACAAAAATGTTTCCAAAGCTGTGCTCAAACACTGGCCTGAATTGTGTAATTTTCTGTCATAATAAAATTTGCAATGAAAAAGAGTGCACTGTAACAATAGCCCAAAAAATGAGCAGTCATTGATAACAGAGTGAATAGTGTTTTCTATAGGATTAGACATGGCACTTGAGGATGAACATTTAATTAAGAGAAAAATAAGTTGGAGTCTGGCATAAGTTGTAAGAATAGCATAATGAAAAAATTGTGCATTGAAACGATATACACGCCAACCTTTTCGGCATTTTGTTGAGCACTCCATTTACACGCGGGAAAGACCATCTTCAGAATATTTTAAAAAAAAAAAATCACTATCCTTCTGAAACTAGACACCCGAAAACTATAAAGCCTGTGTAGCTCACTGATTACGTTCGCTGGCTGTCATCTAATTAGTTGAATGTCCTCAAAAAATGGCTTCGTTATATCCAGAGAATCTTAATGGTTTAAAATTTTTACTCCAAAACGCGCGATAATGCCGCTAGATAAAAAGAATCTGCCTAATAGCATCTCTGCTTCGTTGGATGTTCCTTGCTGTATTCCGTTAGTTTTGTTCTAAAATTCCCCTTAGTCTTAAAAGTATTCTCAATATGGTCGTTGATCTCTGACCTTTTGATTGACACCACTCTCGGCCAATAGCGGCCTTTTTTTCCACAGTCCACAGCCCAGAATTGGCCTATGAGGGCGTGTTTCATAAAGCTGAGAGCCCCCCCTGTAGTTCCGAATATCTTCAGCCAGTAGTAACTGGAAGAAATTATGATGATTGACACATTGGTCGGCCAATGAAATTTCCAACTTAAATGTATAAAATGTTTTCATGTGCAAATCCAACTCAGGATCCATTTGGACACACCATTATTATGTGCAAGTGTGCCCAATCATTGATCGACTTTTGGAAAGAGAAGGCAAACATTTACAACTCTTTCAAAATGTCTAAACAAAAATACACATTGGTAAAGGTTTTAGTGTTGTAAACTGGTCATCTCCAAATGACCACTTATGGAAACGCTTAAACCTACTCTTTGAAAAATCTGTTTAGTTTTTTTAAATTTGTGATCAAATTTGACAAGGCACCAGGTTGGCTCCAAGCTATTTCCTCAACTGTTTTCCCGCTTGCAGGCATTTGATTGCAAAAATAAGAACTTAATAAAAACTCAGATTACTCAATGTTAGTATCCCTTGCAGTGATAATGTCAGTTTGGGACAAAACATCAGTGTGTTACCTTTCAAAATAAATCAAAACTTTCCATATTCACCAAAAGGTTCATGAACAGCATTCAATTTACTTTCGGCACGTCTTGGGTGGGATTATTTGAGGCGTATTTTCCAGGAACGTTAAGGGGTTAAAGCATCATCGAAAATCTGAAGAGCTATTTGGAAGCTAAAAGAGCAGGCGCTTTTTAGTGAGCCAAGTGAAAAGGGCCTGTCCGCCAAAAAGAGCCAGAATTCCCATCTCTGCTATAGTGACTTTCAGATTCTGCAATACAGTGTGACTGCCCAATTTAGGGCAAGGTACCACCTAGGTTTTGAATTACTCAGATTCACTTTATTGTCATTCGTGTACACATGTATACAGAATAGGGTGGTCCTTATTTTTCGACTTTTAAAATTTCATGCTCTGACCCCTTGAATATGTTCCAATATATACAAAACGTAATTAGGCAAAGTTTCATCAAAATCAAAGGATATTTAGAGGTCGCTCAAGGCCTCTGAAATTTTGGTATGAAAAATAAGGATTTTTCGCACATTATATCAGACCTAGTGTACAAAGTTACTTGTAACTTTTCTTGTGTTACAATTATAAGCAATGGACTGAAATTGGATGTTCTAAAACGCCGTACACATAGGGTTAAGATTTCCGTTTTTTCTCGAAAATTGCCAAAATTTTACCATTTTGGGAAATTTCAAAGTCGTTGAGCTACCTCTAAATATTATCCAAATTGTTCAAAATTGCACACAGTGTGTTTTTATCGATATAAGAACATATGCGGGGGGTCAGAGCCCAATATTTCAAAAAAAAAAATTTCGACCCCCATTAAGGACCACCCTAATACAGAACGAATTGTCGATACCTCTGACCCGCACAGTTTCCTTGAGCGTCAGCCGGGATAGATAAGATTAACCATGTCTTCGTCAGAATTTTAGCGCAGCAGTTCGTCATCTCGCAGTTCGATGCCACTTCCAGTTGTTAAATGGTCCAGTTTATTGTCCAGAGAGCGAACGTTGGAGAGGAAAATGGATGGGAGAGGCGTTTTGAAGGGTTTAGCCTTTAGCCTAGCGGTTAGCCCGGCCCGACAACCTCGCTTCCTCCTCCGGCACACTGCTCTCTTGCCACTCTGCTTCGCTGCTTTGTAGGCCGCTGGGTCTGGACTGTGCTTTTTAGCATGTTATGTTTCTGATAAAGCATCCTAGCTAGCAAAGTGACCTAGATTACAACACACACCGCAGCACCCACCTACACCGCACTGCATATTATATTATTGGTTCATTACAGTATATGCAGTTACAGGCAAAATGCAGCTCTTTTCCACTTGCTAAATGGTGAATAGTGCTCTTCATTGTTAACTCTTATTGACCGCTGCCTGTCGAGATAAAATGTGTTGCAGACCGTAAGCAAATAAGCTTGGCTTTGTAATTTGTTTCACTTTACGTTACTTTTCCTGAGATGTTTTCGGCCGATAGATATTTGCAGTTTTTCCTTCCGTTATCTGCACTGCTTATCCTCAGTAGGGTCGCGGGGTTGCAGGAGCCCATCCCATCTATCTTCGGGCAATGGGCAGGGGACACCCTGAACTGGTTGCCAGCCAGTTGCAGGGCACACAGAGACAGAGAACTAACTCTCTCATTCACATCTAGGGACAATTTGGACTGGCTAATCTGACGTTTTTTGTCTTTGAAAAGTGGGAGAAAAACTGGAGTGCCTGGAGGAAACCCACGCAAGCACGTGGAGAACATGCAAACTCCGCACAGGGTTGGTAGCTGGATTTGAACCCATGACCTCAGGACATGCTTGTGTATATCAATCCAATTACATTAAAAAATATTCTGGTTGAGTGAATGATAGAATATTCCGATATTTTCTTCCTTTTAAGTAAATTTAGCCAAATGTTTCTAGAACCGATTCTGTATGCCACTTATGGTTCCTGAATACCGGGTTCGTTTTTTTTAAATGTTCATGTGATGGGGATTTTCATATCATGGGAATGTTTCTGGTGTAACTGTTGAAAATTTAAGAAATATTTACTTCATGTCCTTGATCATATTGGACTAATTTACGTAATTATAAGGCTTTATTAGTTAGGCCGACCCTCAGCTTCTTAAATTTTTAATTCGGGCTTCTCATCCATTTGCCTTTAACACCCGTTTTAAAACGTACAAATGTTCAAATATTAGAAGCCTTTGTGTATTGACCTTGAACTAATTTATAATTAAGATTTCACTAATGAATAGAGTTTATACATTTGTTTAAAATGTTCAGTTACTTTATGATGTAAGTATGCATGTTTGCTTACTATCTACTGTATTACCTAAACAAAAAAATAAGAATCTCTACAGTTACTTTGAGTCAAACTTAAAAACAACAAAAGTAATATCTTAATACATTTTGAATAACATATAGTTAATGTTTGCACTCAGATCTACTGAGTGTGTTTGTCCAAAATATGATTAAAAATAGGCTGATTAATTCAAACCCCTATTCAAGAAATACGGAACTTAGACATTTTTTTTTTACTATACATTACAAAAGGCTGGCTAAATATTGTTTACAGTCACTGCAGAGCACAGAGGAGGATGTAGGGTACACACGCACGTCCTTTTTCAAGAAATTGCAACAAAAGCCAAAGTTTTAACGCTCGTAAAAATGTAAATAACTATTCCAAAATGTACCTTTTAAATCGTCCTCGGTCATACAGTCGCTTTGGAGTCCCATAAAAAGCGCTTCCCCGAGCTCCCTCTTCGCTTACCTGCCCGAGGGTTAGGCGACAGCCAATCAGAGAGCAGCCTCCAAGCTGTCAACCAATCCCGGCACGCTTTAAAGACGCGTTGTCATGGGAATAAGCCGAAATTAAGCTCTTTGCCCTACTGCATCTATTGATCCGATTCATTTCGGAGCACAATTTCACATTCAAACCATAAACGGTTGCAACCCGTTTCTATTAAGAAAATGTACGAAATCAGTTTCTAATGTGAAGCCTCTAATTTCCCAGCATTCATTGAAGTTCATCGTGTAAACGATTACAAAAGCAAGCTTATCGATGCTTTGTGACTAAGAGTGACTGTGATGTCTTGCAAAGCAGCACACAAAGCCCAGACTCTTTTTATCTTTTTATTGTGAAGACGCTGCAAAAAATAAAATAAGGCGAGTCAATCCAGTCGTCGTGAAATGATTACTGTACTACATTCGTGGAATAGTGAGGGGAACTTTTTTAATTGCCCGGTGATTTTTAAAAAGACAATTTTTCATTCTCTCATTCATATTGGAACGACAAAACCCGGGCAAGAATTGTTGGCACCAACTCTAGAAATGTCTTTATCGGTTCTCAAATTCACAATAAGATATCTCACGTAAATGAAATGTAAAAGAAAGACGTTTTGCCCTCTTTAAAGTGGAATTAAATGGCAAAAAAAACAGTTCAGGTTCCACAATCTTAGTGAAACAATTTCAAGCATTACAACTAATTTAGCAAAGATAATAACTTAAAAGGAGGGGTGAGCATTTTAAAAACGTTTAAAATAAAAAAAAATTCTCACTTAGATATGTGTTAACAATAGAGGGAGGGGGGAAAGACTGATAACGCACGTGCTCGAGGTTATCTTCATATCACGATGAAAATGGTGAAAGTAGGAAAAGGACTGTTTCAAGTACAGCTCAAATGCCAACTCAACCCCCCAAAAAGATTGTTTATTCTAGTGCATCGAAGAGACATGCACCATACAAGAATCTTGACAGAGGCTGCAATCACGATTTCAGCCAGAAGATGGCGTCAGCAAGTTGAATATTTAAGATACGGACACCGCCTTCAAGATTTTCTGTAGTGTGATGATTAACATCTCCCCAATAAGCACAGGAGACAAAATGAACTCAAAAGTGCCACAAAAATCCTAAATGACAAATCGAGTTAGTCCTGTATAAAAAAAATATATGGTTCACAAAAGTTTTTTTGTTGGTCAACGTTGCAAGTTGGAATAAAACACTTCAAAACTTCCATGTCCATATCACTTGAACCGTTCCACCGTTTTGTATGTATGTACAAACCGAGTGTCACAGAAGACCTCCGCCAAGGCTGTAAACAAATCTGCATCGCAACTTCTTTAAAAGTACGACAAAACAATATCATCCGTTAAGAACGTATTCACGCATTGTTTAATTCATTCATCTCAATTGATGTGACAATAAAAAGTGGGCCTGTAGTGAGTTTGATATCAACATTTATCAAAAATGATTAGAAGGGAACAATCGCGTATATATTTGTTCAATGTGGATACAAATGAGCAGAGGCAACAGTGATCAAGCTGTGTGTGTTGTGCGTTTTCAGGTCATGTTTATTTGTGACGCCCTTTATCACAAGGAGTCTCGAAGGGCTGCACAGACCACAGATTATTGAAAACTAGACTATTTTTGAATTATCCACTGATGTAAAACCTACATTAGGGCAAGGAAAAACTCAAAAACCTTAACATGGGGAAAATGAAGCAACAGCAGATCCCTTGGTTAAGGCATTCCTACTTTATTTTTTCTCATTACGATGTTGGATAAAATGCTTCTTTGGCCCCCGCTAAACAGATTTTTCTCACCAGGACACCAACACGAACTTATTTTGGGTACCCAAAAGCATAGAAAATTCAATATTTCTGTTTCTGTGGATGACTATTGTTGTCTCTCACTGCCTATATTTAGTCATGAGTGTATAACTTCATCTCCTGAGTTGAGCTTTGTTTTGTAGCCATATGTGTCCTTGAGCATCATCATAACAGTTCCGGTTGATACTCACTTAAACAGTTTTAGAAAGAGATTTATTATAACATGAAAAATTCCACCTCCAATTTCTCTTGTGATTAAGAGCCATGTAAATAAACATGACTTGACAAAGCACACAATATGTTTTTCCTTCTGTGCGGCATCCCCTCCTATTGTTCACATTCAGCTAGTGCATACCTTACATCACCCCGATAGACGAAATGTTTTGTTAAATCAACACGATCAATTTCGTACCAGTCTGAAACGGCAACACTTGAGTGAAATTTGGAAGTCAAAGAAGAAAGAATCATGAAATGAATAATAATCAACGTGGATGGTGTTGGGGTTATCCTTAAATGACCATTTTGGGTTTGAATTTTCCTTTTTTTTTCTTATAGCAATTTTGGGTAACTTTCCACTACTAGGTTGTTCATTGACATTATGAAATGAAATAGCGCTTTTCAAGTCAAGACTTCCCAAAGCGCTTTACAGTGTGCTTCACATTTCCCAATAGCGGCCGTGCAGCCATGTAAGGCGCCAACCTGCATATTGGGGGTTCAGTGTCTTACCCAGGGACACTTCTACATGTAACACGGAGGAGCCGGGATTCGAACTGTGATCTCTTGATCCCAAGACGAGCGCTCTACCTCCTGAGCCACTGCCGCCCATTATAAATTGATAAATTATGCAAGATCGGCGTTCCACCACCCTATAATTAAAGACAAATTGTCTTTTGGGCATTAATAGGCGAATTAATAACTTATTAATTTTCTAGTTTTTTTTTCTTCCTTAAAGGACGCACCAATCTTAAAATATCCTCCATGATCAGCCCCCAAAACGGCAACGCTCGAAAATGCTGAAAGCACCGTATAAGTGCACGATGACTTTTCAAAACGAAAAAACAAAAAAGCAATTTGAGTAAAATGATGAAAATATGGATTTTCACAAGTCCAAACATGAAAACAGCATTGGTGGCCAGTTGACAGTAGTGAATGTGCGCAAATGATGTGAGGTAGACCAGTGATTCCCAACAATTTATCTGCAGTAATTTCACTCTGTAAATGATGCATTTCCCTCCTATAGTGCATTTTTGTTGGGGTGTAAGAGCAATAAAGTTCAAAATCAAAATGGATCATTTTTACAAAGTGCACATTCACTGTTAATCCCGATATTTGGGAATTTAACAGATATCGGCATTGGCCTTTTCATTCATTCGACAATCCGATAACTAAGTCATGCAGCCGAGACTCTCGTTCTTGCTCCCATTCTCCTCGGTACCCAACCAGCTCCTTGTGATTGGATAAGCGACTGGGGGCGGAGCCATTCACGCAGGAAAAATAAGAGCGCGGCAGCTCAGCTAACATGCTTGGATATGCCTGTGTTCATGTTAGAAAAGCGTGTTTGCGATTAAGGGATAGCCTAAATAGTGTAGTTAACTTGTTTCAGAGAACAACGTTGAGGTGCAGACTGATATATTAGCTTTTATCATAACATTAGTTCGTCAATCTGTCTCTAAAACAGAAGTACCCATAGTTTCAATTCACTAGTCCTGTTGAAAAGGTGTAGTTTTTGTTTAAAGTTAACTTAAGTCATGTTAGTTGTGCTGACATTTTTGTTTATTGTAAAAAAATATCAAGGAGGTTTTTATGCACCATTTTACTCGTTTTTATTTCTTCCACCGTTTTCGTTTAAGCGAGTTATTTTAGTTGTGTTGAAATTATATTTTTTTTACTGTAAAAGGTTTAGGAGAGGTTTTAAATATTTATATGAACTTATAACAAAATTTCTTTTGGCATTATTAAAATTTTCCTGCACCGATTTGAAAGCTTAGTGGTGGATCCCGAGTAAATAGTCTTCAAGATGTGTGTCGGGCCCTATCATATGGTGCACTTATGTGAAGTAGAGGACACCATGACATTTTGAGAAGTGTTTTGAGTAATGTGTACTTCGGCAAGCAGGTACAAAAACGTAAATGTGTATTATTAATGTAACATTATTTATATCAGAATTTGCATATGTACACACGGGTTTTGTACGTATGCATTTTAAAAACTAAATTAGATTAAAATTTATTCCTATCCACATTCCACGCTTCTCTATTGGCCATCCACACTGATGGTTACGAAGACTAGTACCAATATCCTTAACACTACAGTCAGTTTCCCATGGTATCTTTCGCATGCTTGTCTTCTTTTAGCATGCCGTTACTTGTCTCGTACATATCTGAAGAAAACTTTATATGACGCCGTGAAATCATGAAAATACACTACATGACCAATGTCGCCAACTTGAATGTTCAAGTGATCAACCCATTTCGAAGCATCTCCTAAAACAGCGCCTGACAACAATGCTGATTGCCAATGGTATGCTATTAAAGGCACCTGTGCACGGTTTCACCTCGAACGGGACAGAAACAAGTCAAACTGTTCTTCAGGGAGTCCTGACGTAAGAACTCCAATGACTGGACATTGGTGTGAACCGGATGTTCAATACAAATTTGCGAGGGACACCAGTGCGATTTTTGACCGATAAAGACCAAAGTTTCACTAAGAGTGGCAAGTCGCCCTCGGTGAGTCACACCACAATTCTATGGTTGATTGGGCTGTCGCAGGGGTCGGGAACCCTTTTGACCCAAAGAGCCTTAAAAACAAAAATATTTGTAAACAATTTTGAGAGACTCACCAAATATCTGAAGACAAAATGCAGCAAAACCGCCAAACCTGCTCTACAGAGAGAAGCGAATTCATTAGCACATTTTATCACACCGTGTCATTTGATGATTTGATCAAATCTATTTAGCCCAATAATGATAATAAAACACTTAAAATGTATCTTCCAAATTTTGTTTACCAAAACAAGGTGCAAGCAAAGTCCTTTTATGAAAATGTTACAAGACACTGCAAACGAAAAGGATATCGTCATACTTACTTTTGGTGCAGAGTGCACTGAGCGAGAAAATAAATGGAGAGCAGAGATCTTCCCACCTCTACCGCTCACCCAATCAAATTGCTCTGCATGGTTTGCTCGCGTTTTCATATATTTACAGTTCATTCTGTGGGTTTTCATCATAAAGTATCTCATCTGTGATTATACATAGTTTGATGAAATGAAATGATCTGCATTGATATAGCGCTTTTCAAGTCAATGACTTCCCAAAGCGCTTTACATTGTGCTTCACATTTCCCAATAGCGGACGTGATCTGAGCAGCCATGTAAGGCGCTAACCTGCTTATTGGGGGTAATTGGGGGTTCAATGTCTTACCCAAGGACACTTCGACATGTAACACGGACAAGCCGGGATTCGAACTGGGATCCCTTAATCCTAAAACGATCGCTCTACCTCCTGAGCTACTGCCGTTCCATTTCAAGAATTACTTAGCGACCTACTGCCAAAACAGGGTGAGTTGGTGGGACACAGACTGTAAACTGTATTTGAGAAAATGGCTTATATCTCTTGGACTGAAACATGAGTGTACTCAGTGTTGCTGTGGGTTTGTATGTAAAATCGGGATTTAACCACCCAACTTTGGAACGCATCTGAGAAATGTACTACAGTCAAATTTCATCTCTGAGCCATATGTACTCATGTCTCCCGAGCCATGGGTTCCCGACCCCTGGCCTAACGTGTCTGCCTGTACCGTTTGAGCCTTCCCTATCAATAACACGGAAAGTGACCGCCAGTATAGGAAACTTGGGATGTTCGATGTAGATGAAGCGAAACAGAGGATAAGGACTTAGATGTTCAGTTTTGCTCTGCTTTATTTTTAGATGGCATGCTCGAGTGTGTGTTGTTTGTTTAAGGTGGGCGCGGTAGGGGACACCATGATGACCTTAAAGGGTTAAGTGCTTGCACCAAAGGGTCATGTCCGGAACACAAATTGTATATAAAGTCCTGGCCCTGTAATCAGGTGCATCATACGTGTGTGCCAAATACAACAATGGCACTCTTAGACTGCACCTTTAGTCCAGCGCACCTTACGGTCGTGAAAAAACAATAGATTCAACAGTCAAAGCGTAGTAAAGTCAAATTGCCAAAATTTCTAGTACAAAACCCAACTTAACTGCCTATCTGTTTATCGAAAAGCGGGAATTTCAGATGTACATCTTTTTGTGTTTTGTTTTTTGTGTGTGTTTTGCTAACAATGACAATCTGTTTGAAAAATGGCCAAACCAACAAAAAAGCACAATGCACAACGTGATTGGTCAGCTCAGCAAATGCCATAACCTACTGTTATGGGCAGAAGAGTAATGAAGTAAGGCTCCTTAACGTTTTTGAGTGGAAAGAGTCCTCTAAACTGTGTTGACACAATCTCTTAGTGAATGCTGACATTCGGACTGAAGTTTTGACTTTATCAAACCCTCAAAAACTCAATACAGGCAAAAGAAAGAAAATCGTTGTTTCAAAAAAGCTTGTTATAACTGAAATTTGTCCTAAATGTAAAATTTCGCCAGAGCCAACTTATTTTCAATGGCAGATTAATAAAAAAGGGTTGAGTAATAAACAGACTTTTTTTGTTGAAAGACGAGCTAAATTTGTTCTTTGAATTCGTCATTTTTCTCTATTGAATTGAATTGTTTATTCTACATATATACAGTGTATAACCATAACACAATTGTCTGTAGGCCTTGAAAGATCCTTCAAAATTGGCTGCTCCTGGTAAATTACTTTTTAGAAAATGAGTAGAACTCAAAAAGTTAACTTCATCGGAAGAAGCTTGCTTATCAACCGCCAGATTAACAAAAAATATGTTGATATCCAACAACAAAATTGAATATCGACTTTGATTACTCTAGCCAAACTAAACGGAGCTTTGGTGACATCTTGTGGCATGTTCGGTTTGTTTTAAAATAATAAAATAAAAAAACAGAAAACAGCCATTTGCCTGAATTTTCATTTTAAGATCACATTTTTTTTTGCTAAATCCTGAATTAGAAAATAAAGTACACTTCAAAATGTTATTTCAGAGGGGAGTATCACAAATTGATGGTTTTTCTAACAGCCCTCACACGTACTGGTTGGCATTGTTGCTGCGGCATCCTATTTTTCCGCAGTAAAACAAGCTCCTTTTCTCTATGATGGTCAGAAATCACTGAGGTAGGCAGCCACGGACCTGGAAGACGAGCACGAGAACCCAAAGGTCTCATACTTCGCCAAAGTTGGTGTGACCCGTCTCCTTAGCGTGCTCGCGCGCCTCCTTCTGTCCCACCAGGCCCGTCTGGCAAACCATGCAGCGCAGCGCAAAGCGGTTGACGTCCGTGAACTGCCGCTTGCGGCGAGCCTCGTCGGCCAGCTCCAGGGCTTGCGCCAGGATCACGTCGTCCCCGGTAGAAAATATGGTCTGGGGGGGCGCGCCGGGCGACTCCCTCTGCAGCGGGTCGTAGTGGATGCCGTCGTAGATGAGCAGGACGCGCTTGCGGTAGCCGGCGTCCTCGCCGAAGCGGTCCACGCGCACCGTCTGCGTGTCTACCACGCAGATCTCGCACTGGTAGAACTTGGACAGGATGGACACCTCGATGGCGCCTCCCCAAGTGTCGCCGCGCCCGATCCAGGTGCAGTACTCCTCGTTGCTTTTTCCCAGGACGGCCTCAGAGTAGGACGCCGGGTCGCTGGACACGATCTGTCCGATGAGGCCGCGCATTTCGGGGGCGCAGGCAGGGTCGTAAACGCCACCCTCTACCACGTAATTGACGCTGGTGAAGAGGCACGAGTTGTCGGCTGGAACTACGCGCCGCGAAAGCGCCGGCAGGGCGTTCAGGCGGGGCATTTTGTTCACCGCTGGATGGGCGCCTGGACGGGGCTTGTTTTTCTCCTCCTCTACGATGAGTGTGTCGCCTGAAGAAATCGCACATGAAAATTGTTTAAAGGTGCGGTGCATCGTTTGAGGCGCCTTTAAAAACATTTAGAGTCAAATAAACGGACCCTTTACAACTTTGCACTTCAAATATTGCTGGTTCACTCCTTTGCAGATTTTTAAATGAATTGTTTTTGTCTTTGTTGTCATTAATACCATCGATCGTGCATTGCGTTCAACAGGGACAGATTAAGGTGGGCGCTCAGTGTGGTTGGGTGTGACTATCCATGTGTGCGGCCGTGATAGGCTCCAGTATGCTGTCAGTCTACATTTCCGAATCCTAACAAACGTGGCTACAGCAACAGCTAGCTTTTAGCGGCCCGTTCTATTCAAAAGAAATCCATCAATTAAATTGGACTCTAAGGAAAGTCAGAAGAACACAATTAAACGCTGACCACCAGCGGTTTCTCTTGACGATTATTATCAGGTTCCAGAAGCGACTCGGGACGGTCTTATTTTAATATCTGTCTCTGACACCTGATGCTAGCGCCCAGCTCGTCGGACGCTCTCTAAATTTCTTTCTTACACAGAAAGAAAAAGCCCCCCAATTTCTTTTTACTTTTTTTATATTGAGAAGAAAACCAAGTGGCCAAGCATTCCGATTTCCGTGTGTGGGTCAGGGGGTGATAAAGCCAGGACCACGCCTGGATAGCATGCGTGTTGAAGTAAGTGGGGCTCTTTGCTCATACTTGAATCTGCATGTGGTTTTGACGAATGTCCTCCAATTTTGTTTTAAATTTGTATAATGACAATAAAACCGTTTATTCAGCTGCTCCTATGTGTTATTATTTGTAGATCTATAATGTTTTTTTGTGTGACAGTCTTACACTCTTAGTCAGTAATGACGTAATCTCGATGTAAATGTAATCCTTTGGGGACTTTTATGAAGGTGAGACACTACTTGGAGGATTTTTACTTTTCGTCGGTGGTTGTGGTCCTTGTTAACCGCGGAAACTGAGGGATCTTTGTATTTTCTCTTTTAATGGTGCTGTCTGGAATTTAAAACTTTGTTTCTCCCTGCCACAATCTCCTGTCTTAAAATCATGATCGCAGTCACAGTTTGCTCACTCCTCAAGAACATGCAAATCTTAAATGCGTCCCAACAATCTCTTTTTTTTTAAATCTTTTTTGGAGTTCGGGTTGGCATTTGGACTGTATATTAAAAAGGCCTTTTCTTACTTTTACCATTTTCATTCTACACTAGTTCTCTTAGGAAAAAATGTCTTTAGTACCATTAAGAGAATAAATATGGTGTGAATCAATCCATAGCCCTGTGTTGAGGTCATGTATTTTGCAGATCAACGAATGTATCTGCAATTTACAGATGTGTCTTATATGTCTGAGCCTTTCTCTCCTATTGTAAAGAAATGGATCTCTTTTTGCATTATGTCCAACATGCTCCGTGTGGATTTGTCCTTTTTAGCCAGTGTTCGTATTCTCTGTTTTCTAGCCATCGCTTATTGAAACAGCAGCCTCCCGGCATCTTGATGCCCCTATCCCCTTGGGCACGCAGGTGATGACGCTTCATAGGACAATGCCATACGAACTAAATAAGCTGCCGATGACCACCAGGGGAAGAACAAATGCTAGGCAAAGCGAGACCACCAAATCAGGTGTGTCAGCATCGTTTTTAAGCATACTTGTTTTATTTGTATTGATTCAATGAGTGGTCTTTCGAGTCAGACTGCCAAAAACATGGCAACAATTTCACTATATCCAAAGTTCCAGCCCATTTAGGACTTTGAAACACCAAGGGTCAAGGATTCGAAGCACCGGTGTGAACCCTGCTCATGAGAGCATTCAAATGTTTCACAGTCTTCGAAGAGTTTTCTTGAATCCTTGATTTTCCATGACTATTTTGCTTTTGCTTGGTTTACATTAATCGACATGTCTGAAAGCTAAAACTAAGTGACGAGCTGGTTGTGACTTACCGGACTTGATGGGGTAATCCTTGAGGTGTGCCTCTCCGTTGCGCAGGTCCAGACTTGAAGGTGGATACCCCACCATGATTTTCTGCACATCGCTGGGGATGCCAGTCAGCTCCTCCACTTTTCTTTTCAACTCTTGCACGCACGATTGGTGGGTCAAACCTTGCATCACATGACTCCCATTTTTGGTCTTACAGCGAAGACGCAACATCCTGAGGGGAAATTGAAGAACATTTGAAACGGCAATTACGGCAGCTTTGACATGAAGGACGATTTTCCTAGATGTCCAACACCCACCCACGGGACTTTAATTTAAAATAGAAAATATGACTTTTCCTCTTTTTTCTTATTATTTAGATCAATATATAAGCTTCCCAAATAACATGACCTCAAAATTCCTTGTCAGATGTTAAATGTTGAAAATGTAAACATTTATTTAACAGGGCATTGTGTATTAATTGACTACTATATATATAGCTGTATTGTGTTGTGCAACTGATTACGAGTGCTTTAAACTATGAGGAAGAATACAAAACTACGGAGACTCGTAGTGACCCAATTGCACCATTGTTTCATTTTATGACCAGCCTTTCAAAAGGTTGTTTTTTGGTGGATTGTGTAAATTATGTCGGCTCCCTCTAACCCTCGTTATATAAAATAAACACACATTTCTTGAACTATGAAACTGCATAAATATATAGACTAATATTTCAGCAATATTATTTTGTATATTGAACAATATTTATGTGAACTGAAAAATCTGAAGCGATAACTGCTTTGTATTACCAATAAACTGTGATGATTAAAACTGAATGAAAATATAGATTCATATAATAATTTCAGCAATATTATTTTGTATAATGTACAATATTGTTGTGAACTGAAAAATCTTGAAGTGATAACTGATTTGTATTACCACTAAACTCTGATGATTAAAACTGAATGAATATATAAATTTATTTTATATTTGTAGCCGATTTACATTTTCAACCTCGATAACAGTAAATTTCTGGGACCCATAGATCTCTGTTGGGACCCATAGATTTTTGAGCATGCGAGTCCCCGGGAACCATCACTTTTCAGGGGTAAAATGAACACCGTATAAGTTAAGCTGAGACAATGAAAACGTTTTAATGCTACAGTTTATATATTACTTTCTTGCTCTGCCATTCAAAATATGTAAAAGATGTATGTGCAATTGTGCAATCTGAATTAACTGTCCCTCAACGTGAGTCACTGCAATTACATAAAAACTTTCTGAACATTCTAGTTGTGTTTACAAACAAAGACGTTTACCCGCTAGTATATGGAAAACCCCCTCAACAAACACACACCACCCAAAATGAACACAACATTGCTTTGTTTTGCTGCCCTTTTGTTCGTAGGCTGTCCTGTAGCGTTAGAATGTTGGCTAGATAGTAGATAATGTCTCTTTTTCCTTTTTATGTGGAGGGTTTTAAATATCATCCACTTCTTCGTTGAAGAAACTTAACTCAAGTCATCATTGTTATGTTATTTTTAATTATTGTGAAGAAGTGTGGTGGGTGGGCAATGAGCTATCCTGAGCTAGCATGCTAACCTGTCCGTTAACTTAGCGTTCAGTGGACATTTTCACTCGGAGCGGCCTTCTTCGTCCTGCTCTCGTCTTCGACAGAAGCAAGCACGTTGGATGACAGCCGCGACAACTTAAATGTCCGCTTCGTCATTTCTTTTGTCCCTCATTTTGTTAGTTGTTGTTACCTGAAGTCGCCCGATTCCAACACCTCGAACAATGCACACACAATTGCGGGGCGGGGCGAATCCTCCACTACGTTATCGTGACGTCACGGCGTAGTTAATACCGTAACTTCTCTAATTGCTCACAAGCGAACATTATTACTGTGATTTGGCAACACGTATGCGCATTTATTTAAAACTAACGCAGTTCGTCATGCAGTAATATCTGAAGAAAGTGTTAATTTAGTTATAATCTTGCCCTAGTAGCATATAACGTTTACTACGTTGTTATTAATGACAATAAAGCCTATTCAATTCAATTTACCACAACGATGATGGCCAGGGCCAGCCCAGGTGTGAGTTCTTCAAAACATTTCTGTTTTTAAAACTAAAATGCTCTGAACTGGATTTGGAAACATATTCAAGCCATTGTAATACGCAGGGTTGGGTAGGGTTACTTTAACTTGATTACTTTCAATTACTTTTAGATTACTCCAATACCAAATATGCTAATAAAAGACAAAATAAACTAAATATGAATAAAATGATGACTCACAACACGTGGTAAGCTTTCTCTCCTGGCTTTGATCTCTGGCAAAACTAACATGCGACAGAAACAAAATAAAGATAAATCCAAACAGCTTGCCAACATCATTTTTGCCGTTCCATGTATTCCGTTACTCCCCAAGCCTGCACAAAATTTAGTCATTTTATTCATATTTAGTTTCTTTTGTCTTTTATTAGCATATTTGGTATCGGAGTAATCCAAAAGTAATTGAAAGTAATCCAGTTAAAGTAACCCTACCCAACCCTGGTAATACGTTATTTAACAGTGTAAACCAGACATGACGGGTGGCTGATACTGGACATTTTGGTACAATACAGATTACATCCAAGTAAAACATGTTGGTATTGATTGATATCGACATCGATACGTTTCGCTTGGAATGATCATTGAATAAATGACGCATAACAGAGATTAAATTGTCTAAAAAAATGAAAAGGTCAATAAGTGCTTTGACCAAAAACTACATTTCCCACAATGCCTGTCAACTACAATATCTACGAAGTGACGGCCATGCGCAATTGCGCGGCAGTGCTTCTATAAGTAACATTGAGAAATAATCCCCAAAATGTCCATCCATTATCTGTACCGCTTATCCTCAGTAGGGTCGCGGGGATGCTGGAGCTCATCCCAGTTATCTTCGGGCAGTAGGCAGGGGACACCCTGAACTGGTTGCCAGCCAAAAAAGTCCCAGATATTGTTATTTTTGTTATACTGTGTTTAGTATATACGAAATACGATACACCTGTATTTGTAGCCATATTTTTTGTCGATGCAACTGTAACATTTCTGACTTGACAAAGCAATGAATTCAGAGGTTTTTATTCATTTTACATATCATTTAATTACAGTTTCAAGTTACACACTACCATTTGAAGGCAGCTATTACGTTAATGTGCCCCTCTGTGAAAAGGAATTCTACACTTCTAAGACATTTTTTCAGAAAAAGTTTTTTTTGTAGTTATTGAGACCTCAAATAAAATCTCATTGAGAAAATTTGTCATAATTAAGTCAAAACGTGTGCATACGGAAACATAGCATGTAAAATACATATTTGTTAGTAACTTACCTAGGAAAGGAAAAATAAAACTGAGGGATAATATACAATATAATGTGATAACGTTTTCACTTGATCACAAACACATTTTACCTGAATAAAAATAGAGCTCTGCCATTTTTGGGATACGTGTTATTTAATTGCTTCAACATTGTGACCAAGAGATGTGCAAATACAAGCAGCTTCGACAATACTGTACAAAAACCACCCAAAAATACTCCAATTCTATTTTCCAATCCAGACCCTTGTATAAGCTAAAAAGGCACATGTATCGGTTTTACACACATTCTTCTTGCATTTCGTCTTTCAGTCAATTAAAACCGCATACAAATGTAACAATAGAAATACAGTACAACCGACATCCGTCTTTAAAATGGGGAGACAACATAGGAGTTATAATTCAGTAAACTCACAGAAAATAATGCTTAAGAATTACTAGGGACGTGTTCTTCAGCAGCTCCACGAGTGCTTTTTCGTATTTGACAAAACATACCATATTTTGATAATTGACTTTTTAAAATATGTTTCAGAAAGTGCACCAGCGACAGGTTCTCCTTGCCCAAATGCGAGGGTATTACAGTACTTTTTCAATTGATTAATTACCACAGCGCCTCTAAAATATGCTCTAACCACAAATGTTTAGCAACACAAAACAAAAAAAGGAAATGACCAAGAAATTAGTATATCATTTGAAAGATTTCTAAATTGGGACACTTGCAAGTCATTGGTTTAAGACTACAATGAGACACTGGTATTTGTGACCACATTGCTCTGGCCTATTTATTTAAAATATGAGAATAGTTTTTTGTTAAATTAAAAAATACATCACAAATATATAAATATATAGGGTTTTTTATGATTATAAAATTGTGCTTGATTTTAAATAATCGGTACCTTCCCTTCAACTGTGCAACCTGTTCTTTAGGGGGAAATCTAATACACACGGCTATAAATATGAGACAGACACAACTGCAGCGTAATCCAGTATTAATAGTCATTTTACAGAGGATAAAGAATGTATGCCTGTGTTTATCCTGAAGCTAGGTCAATCGTGTATGTCAAGGCACCACTGTTCATACTTGTCCATTTTGCTTCTTCACTCAAAAGCGGACGCAGCCGCTCGTTTCTTCAGGGTTGTCAAAGTCGATTCCTTCGCAAAGGGAGCCCTGCAAAGCAAAATATTCATCATTCAATGAGCACGTTTCTGAATTTAGTGTGAGTGCAAAAAGGGGGATGAAGCACACTTGGAATGTTGTAATGAGTTTAACCCTTCGATGCATGGCCTACCAGTACATAAAGTACAATTTTCCATGAGTGGGGTTGAAAATTAGCTGTGGGAAATAAGAATATTAATGGCATCGTGTCATAAACATGTTTTATGAGGAATACCTGGAATATGACAATATTACAAGATTTTGAAGAATAACAACTTCAATTTATGCATCCAAGGGTTAAGAACTGGACGCAAAGTGGGAAAAAAAAAGGTTTGGACATCCAAAATACTCAGACATTTCCTATGCAAGGCTTGAAGGTTTAAAGATAAAGAAAAACTGAATAGAAATGGAGGGACAGAAAACAAGCAGGCGTACAAACATGCATTTTTTTCCTGCTAATTTTGGACCAAACATGCAGACAAACAAAAAAAAGTCAAATCAAATGCTTTACTTTCAATCTCTTGTGAATAATTTGTGCTATATGTTTGCCAAGCACAAAGACTGTAAACCAGAAACATTGGTAGACTTCTGTATTCTTTCAGCGAGTCTTCTAAAATGTGCGGCAACGGACATCTGGGCCAACATTGGCCCCGTTTTCGAGGACAGTTCCCTGACTACCCCCCAGCCTGATTCATTGTTTATGCACAGTTAATTAACAATGTTAATTATGTTCAGTCAAAGCGTGTTTATCAAGGCTTGCTGTTGTTTGTGTATGGACAGTGATTACACAAGCTAATTAGGCTTATACATTTGGCTTTTGGCCTTATGTGCGTATTAATGAATATCAAAGTATATATACTGAGTGTATTTGGTTGTTGAAACAGTCAATAAGTTCTTCTTCTTTGAGTTTAACGGTGGCTGGAATCCATTACTTTAGTGCATTACTGCTCCCTATTATTACTGTTATTGGTCTCTGTACCACTCATACACACACTAAAAACAAACTCCAATGACTCTCCTGAAATTCTGTTATAAAGTCCCGTACTCCTTAAAATCGGTAAATTAGTAAAAGTATCCTTAGTTTAAGGCTAAGACTCAAGTCCAGCAATCCTTTAAGTCAGTGATTTTCAACCAGTGTCCCGCGACACACTGGTGTGCCGTGAGAAATTATCCAATGCCACTTTTTAAAATCTAAATTTTATAAAACATTTACGAATCATTTTCTGCAAATATTATGTCATTGTCAAGTGTCTGTGCTGTAAAAAATGGGGTATTATAAATTGTATTGTAATTGAATATAATATTCAGTGTCATTTTATAACATTTCTGGTTAGTGGTGTGCCGCAAATTTATTCTAATGTAAAAAACATGCCCTGGTTGAAATAAGGTTGAAAAACACTGCTCTAAGTGATATTTCTTTCTTCTGTAAAGCCCATCTTCATCTTCTCCCTATTCAATTTGTACCTCCTGCATTTTATTATTTTATACTTGCTGATTTGTGCTTCTGACCATCTTTACACAATCTAAAGTTATGTTCCCGTAACGGTTTTAACGTTTCTGTCATGATTACTGAATCGGGGCACCTGCAGCTGCCCCGTTGGCGCCAACAGCCCTGGTCGCTGATTGGCTCCCTGCCTCTTTTTAAACCCCCGGCTTCCAAAAAGAAGCTGTAAGACCGTCCTGCGAACCTATGCTTTCAGCTAGGCAAGCTCTGTACCTTCCGACAATCTTCTGCCCTGTTTTCTCCTGCCTGATACCTGTTGCCGACCTCTTTTCTGGACTCATTACTGCCCTTGCTCCCCTGTCCCGGCTATCTACCAGTTTTTCCCGCTGCCTACGACTATCCTCGCTCGACATGAAAGTGCCACTTCAGCGTTCCTGCCATCAGCTACCCGTGTCCGACGATCATCGGATCGAGGAAGCAAGCACTGCTCTCTTTCTCAATAAAATTGAGTAAAAATGAACGCTATTGGTTCCTATCTCCCTTTCTGGCTTGTGACAGTTTCAATTAAGGCACTTTGTCCAATCTCAAGTCTTGTTATCACACTCTCCACTCTACTGTTTTTGCCACCAATGCTTGCTGTTTTAGTATTTTGTCGAATTTTATACAAGGTTAATAAAACATCTTCATGGTCAAATTCAAGGACTTTTTAAGGGCTTTCAAGGCCACATTCCAATTTTTCCAGGACCATTAAAAGAAAGGTTTACCACTGGTAATCGCTACTTTAATTCTTTTCATGGCCTATAACAAAAGTCCATAATTGATACGTAATCCTTGCACTAGTACACTTTTGATCATTTCATAGTGCCCTGTTTAGGTGTAGCATATAGAAAACGCTTAGCAAAAAAAATAAATAAATAAAAAATTGTTAAGATAGTCATCTCTGTGAATTACCTTTTCTCTCATATTGTAAAGTGGATCTTTTTTTTCATACTTTGCAGCCTAATGTTCGTGGAATTGTACCATATTTTAGCCATTATTTGTTTTTTCAGTTTTTTTTAGCCATCATTCATTAAAACGACAGCCTATTGGCATCTTGTTCTTTTAACCTGTCATTCTGGGGGCGACGCAAGGGGGCGATAACATTTTACATGATAACACCGTACAAACTAATGCCAGCTCCTGTTAATCACAAGAGAAAAAGAAATGCGATGGCATAGCGAAGCCACCAGAGATCAGCATCTGCATAATTCTAAGCTGACTTGTTTCATTTTTCTTCATTTATTGCGTGGTGTGTCGAGTCAGAAGGCAAAAATTTCAAGCACCTCCTCACCTAAACATTAAGCTCATTTCAAACCTTGAAAAAAACAACTTCAAAATTCAAGCTTTCAAGCAGCTGTTTATACAGGTGTAATCTTTTGCTCTTTTTGTCCCACATGCCGCCCTATATCTGATTAATTCTTCCCTTATTGATTACTTGCATTATAACCCTATTAGCTCTCAGTGTCCTAATTGCCAACAGAATGGGAACTGCCATCCCTTCCTGTGTATTCTGGTGATTGTGTACAGAACCTGGTATAATATTTCCTGCCTACTACTGCAGCTCAGTGGCTTTGGGGGTATGGCGCCCGCCCCGAGACTGGGAGGTTGTGGTTTAAGCCTCGGCCGAGTCATACCTAAGACTTAAACATTGGTACCCGTTGCCTCCCTGCTTGGCTTTCAGCATTAGGGGTTGGAATTGGGGGGTTTGGTCACCTAATGACTCCCAACACCTCAGTTGGGTTGGGCGAGGGGGCTGGGAATCCCCTCTTCTGTATGAATCTCCCAAAAAGAGTCAGAAATGACTCTAGCCACCTCCCACTAGGGGGATATGGCTGCGGTATATATGTATATATATACTACTGGAAGAGCTTCAAATGTATTTCAATATAAAAGCACAAAAGAGGAAGTGTGAGATTAAATATATGGATTTTACTAATTTAACATATTTCCTTCATAAGTTTGCACCTAGCAACGTGTATTAGCTTCTGCTTTATTTCTATTGAAAACACACACATGAAACATGGCAGGGCAACGAGGGTGAGTGGGTGACTGGTTAACTACAGGACCAGCAAGGAAGATGACAACTGACTTGGCTGGACCGTCCCTCGGGCATCAAAGCCGTCGGCGTAGGGGCAAGGGGCAGCCAAGGTTGGTTGCCAGCGCTGTACAGCCGAGGACGCTTGACCTGGTCGTGACTGGACAAGGGCGTGTAACTATTCCGTCGGAGTAAATGGGCTGAGTCCTTGGGGATTTGACCCTGGTGGGTGCGTGGAAAAACAAAAATGTAAAGCTGGAAGGAGGTGTGAAGACAGGGGTGTTAAATGTTGACAACTAATTGGATGTGGTTAAATTAAAGACAAAGGAAAGGATAGTGAAAGAATCGGGTTGTAATTAATGATCCATTTCAGGCCGAGCAAGGCTCAAGCAATATTTGTCATTATGAGGGAGTCGTTGGCTATTCATACAATTCTGGTCTTTTAGCAGCAATGTACCGTATTTTCCACACTATAAGGCGCACCGGGTTATAGGGCGCACCCCGAAAAAATAGTTTTTGGTCCTATTTTTGACATACATAAGACGCACCGGATTATAAGGCGCTACAATGGGAACGTGGACAAAACAGTCAGATAGTTCAGTCCAATTTATTACCCCCTTAACATTCCCAAAGCTTGCAAAGACGCAAATACGTGTCGAGAACACGTGCGGATGCGGTGTCCGTACGATGTCACTCAAATGCATCGTTCCATCATTCGGAAGGTTAAAGTCTTGGGATTCAAGAAATGCCAAACATTCCTTAGTTTCTATTTTCTTTTTCGCTCGCAACTTTACTGTGCATATGACAATAAACACTTGGAATTGAGTTTAATTTAAAAATAGACACTCCATTCCATCCATTATCTGCACCGCTTATCACAGAAACATCGAGTTCAGTCTGAAACAAGATACAGGGACAATATAAAACCCGTAGTAGCTCACCGAAGTCGTTGTGTTCATAATAATGTGCAGCCAATGTCCTCTTATATTCGTGAGGGTAGTAAATCCAGGACAATAAAATATGTACAAATACAGAATAGAAAAAAATGCTTTCTGTATGCCGTCAGCCACGTGCTATACGCATTCATCTTTTTCGGCCAATTGCAGGCTTTGTTTTGCCGTTTAAGCCAATGGCAGCCTGTAAATGATAAAAAGGATCCGCCCCTTGACCTCCGAATAACTTTAGCCAATAGTGATCAATTCAACTGATGATTGACACGTCTTTTTTGGCCAATTGCAGGCTTTGTTTTGCCGTTCAAGCCAATGCCAGCCTGTAAATGATAAAAAGGATCCTCCTCTTGACCTCCGAATAACTTCAGCCAATAGCGATCGATTCAAATGATGATTGACACATTGGTTAGCCAATGAAACGCCGGTAAATAAATCCCAGCATACACCGCGGACTACTTGGCGTTCGGGGGAAAATCTAGTCGGCGGCGGCAAGTTAGTTGCAAGACTTTGCGAATTAATTTTGTTCCATAAATAAGGCGCACTGTATTACAAGGCGCATGGTCAGCTTTTGAAAAAAATAAAGGCTTTTAGGTGCGCCTTATAGTGCGGAAAATACGGAAATTCAAATGTGCTATAACTAACCTAATAGTTACCGTATTTATTTGTGTATAACGTGCAACTCATATTTTTGACTTTTTCCTAGCCCAAACTTTGCAGTTGGATGAAAGGGGAATTAAACCCAGGACGCGGACTGGAGAGCACTGAATTCTAACCACTGGACCACCAGTGGTATAGATAACATACAAAAAGGCAGTACATTTTAACTCATTATCACACTATTTTTAATTACGGTACCAGAGGCGATTGTTACTTTCGTTGTGAGTTACGCAGGGATCAGAATGGAGATTTTCATTTTCAGCTGAAATAGCCAGCGTCCAGGAATAAACCTGGGCGGAAACCCCCCACCCCCCACCCCCCCAAAAAAACAAACAAACCTGGGTTTTAGGCAATTTACTTGTCCAAAACCATGCTTATATTTATCATTTAAGTAACATTTTTAGAAGATTAAAATAATTTGCCCACATAACTGATTTTTTTTGTAAATACTGCAAGATAAGTTCAAATGCAGTTCAGTCCCTGCAGCTTGTGCGACAATGCGGCCAATTTTTCTAACGGCCGCCAGGGTGCGCCAGAGCAATAAAGGAAAGAGTGAGACAGTCGGATTTTGAATTTGTTTGCTACGCAAGAGAAAAAGTGAAAAAGTCGGAATGCCTTTGGGGTTCAAAAACAGCGGAATTCCGCGGATCCGCGGAAAATTCTGATCCCTGGTTACGATAGAATAAATGCTATCCATTAGGGCGGAGCTTTGGCCCACATAGCTCAGTTCTAACACAGGGGAGGGAGAAGAAAAAAAGTGGAGGAGTGATTCCCCGGAGTTTTGCATTGCAAATTCTTGAACAAATTATATTCATTGTCATTGTAACATTTAAAATTCACAACGAAATGAAGATTCATATCTGGTACCAGGCCTTAAGATAATAAAATAAAACCCAATGCCTTTTTATATGTTATTGACTTCACTGGTCGTACAGTGATTAAAGCTCTCAGCACCACAACTCAGGTTCAAATCCTTTTATCGCCAAAAACAGGCACCAAAACTTTAAATTATTTTTTAGGTGAAAAAAGAAACAAAAATATGGTAAGTGAGAAATATAAGGTTTTGTATTTAACTTTTCAACATTGAATTTTTTTTTACCACCAAATATTACATTTATTAGTGCCATTGATTAACTCATACGCCAGTGACTACCCCCCTGTAATGCACAGCAAGGATAGGCATCAAAACATTCCAGAAAATCGTATTGGGCTGTTGTGATATCAAACCTGTTGTCTGGCCAGATGTTTCCCAACCTTGATTGAGGCAAGAAACATATTTTTCAACATGAGAAAATCTTACTAAACCACTAAATTAAAAGTCATAAAACATAGGGATGCTATAAAGGACAACACATATATTTGCTAGATTTGTAAAAAAAAGTTCTTTTTTAAATTTCCAATTTCCACTTGGGCAAAGGCCTTTGTGTCATGGCTGATTTGACTGGCAATTAGAGGGACAATGTAATATTTGACCACTAAATGTTGCTGATATTTGCAGCAACCGAAAATGATTGCTTCAAAGCACAAGGAAGAATAATAAACTCAAAGTGACCAAATTGCACCATTTTTCTTATCATTGTTCTGCCAAGCCTTTCACAAGGTTTTTGGTCTTTTGGAGTACCCTTAGCCGCAAGTTGGAAGAAAATCATCTCTACTTCCTCTTGGTGAGCCTCATGTTATGTTAAATAAATAAAAACATTCTCGACCTATGAGTTTTTCAAAATATGCCCATTTATGATTGTTTATGTAATTCTTCTTATTATTCTTATCAATATTGTTTTGTAATAATATATATATTTTTTCCCATAGGAGGTGCTAAATAATACACAATGTCCCTTTATTGGAAGTTCTGAATTGACAGAAACACTTTGAAGATACTTGGCCTAGTTGAAAGTGGGAACAAGGTACAAAACAGTGCTAATACCAGAGCTGCTAAACATTGAAAATCATTTTTCAGGGCGGAGAGAGAATTTTCAGACTTATAATTTTTTAAAAGAGCGCAATTTTTAAGTGGAAAGTGGTTCCTAGACAATGTTAAATTGCACGTCGAACTTGCTGCTACTGCAAGTGTGCAGCAGATTGCACTAATGTACAATAGCCAATAAACAATGTCAATACAACAATGTTTGATTCTTTCTTTTGTTTTTTATAATTATTTTGTTATTGGCTAATAACTGGCGTAGCAAGCTATGATAGAGAATGTGGTAGAACTGTTATACATTTAGCCTTGAAATCAGCTTTTACCTTTAATTCATAACTTTATGGAGCTATTTAGCAGATATGGATAACTGATCACATTGCTTGATTGTTAGATCTTACGAAAGACCAGATCATTCTAACAAATTTTTCGACTTTTGAACTTAATAGCGTGCTCGCCTCAGTTTTCTGACAGTGCAAAAACTGAGCCTGTTTATTTAAACAAAAAAAAGTTGTCATACTCACAAGGGGTCTGTCGCGATGTGTGTTCACGGCCTCCACATCGAGATAAAACATTTCTACTTTACAGCCTGAAAGATTGAGGAAGTATGTGTGTGAGACGTATTTAAAACATTTACCTGCTGCTAAGAAATGAGAAAAACTAGAACAACAAAATTATCGAATACCCAGAAATGTATCTGAGTCAAACTTCTCCCTACTCATTTGACACAATTCAATACCTTTGAATAAACAGCTCTTCTGTGGCATCTTAGAATAGACATATGGAGGGAAAAAATGCAAATGGCACAAAAAAAAAAACATTAAAGTTGATACATACCATATGCCACAGGGGTGAGTTTGAGGACGGTGTGGAGAGGACATTTCATATAGGGAAGATCTTCTGTAAGAGGAACAAAATGGAGAAAAAGTCAGCTTCAAGGAAGTAAAAGAACGAGTGCCCTTGACCTCACACACCTGCACTTTTGTCCAGGAAGTATGCTAGCAAACAGCGCATGACCGCCTGGTGGCAGATGACCAGCACGTTGCCTTGTCTCTCCAGCTCCATGATAACCGGCTCCAGACGCTGGACCAGATCCTGGTACGACTGAGGGTGGAATGTCGGCACAGGGAAAGTTTGTCTTAGGTAAACAACCAGCCATTGGCAAGTGATTCAGATTCAGATTCAGATTCAGATCTACTTTATTGTCATTCTAGTACACGTGTATACAGAACGAAATGTCGATGCATCTGACCCCCACAGTTTCCTTGAATGTACAGATATAAATAAAGTTGTATTGTAATTGGCTACGTATAGTATTTTACCATAGTGCCGATAGTGCAAGAAGAGTAGCTAACCAGATGTGCAAAATGGGCAGTCAGGTTAACAAGTCAGGTACACAGTAACATTAACACTGTAACAATAACGCTGTAATTACCATAGTGCAGAGAGCAATGTGCAATGAGTGGCAAGCTATAAAAAACTGCCAGTAGTGCAAAAAGTCAGATTAGCAGCCGTTTAGATTTAAGTTAACTATATGTTAGATTGACCATTTAACAGTCTAATGGCCAATGATGTTACTCAATTTAAAGCCCTGGTGTGTAATATTGAACCACTAGATGGCACCATTGTCTAATGCGAACGAAAACCAGCGCCGAGAGCACAACGTAACAGCAAAAGATGACAGACAAACACGGCGGCGACTACTAGGTATGGATTCCGCTGTGTAAAAAAAAATAAATACAAATTTCTAGACCTATGATTAATTTTTAAAGAAAGATTAATATTGTAATGATAGTTGGTGTAGTTTTGCCTGGTCTTCAAATCAATGTATCTTTTTGACTGAGTTTTTGTACCACTATAAGTCACTAAATATTACACATTGTCCCTTTAAGTGCAATAAAAAATGCTTATAATGCCAGGGTTGTTCGATTTGGAGTATTAAACACTGAGAATGCCTTTAATGCCAGGGTTCGTTAATTTGGTTTTATTCTGCTTGCATTTAAGAATGCTTATTAATCTAGGGTTAGTTTATTAGATAGATAGATAGATAGATAGATAGATAGATAGATAGATAGATACTTTATTCATCCCTGTAGGTAAATTCACACTTCCATTAGTCTCCCTTGTTGTTTATTAACAGATTAACATGATGCCCTTGGGGTGCTTGTTGTAGTTTAGCAGAGTGGATGACTTCACACGCTAGTCCAAAAGTTCGACATCCCTGCGGCAGATGGAAATCTTTGTGCCCAGGGATACACCACCTCGTGTTAGCGAGTCCACCTCCTCTCTATTAGTTTGTTTTTGTGAAATAAAAGGGGGCAATATGATTAAAAATTAATGTAATATTAATCATTTTTACATTAATATGTTGCCGTTTTGGACAATTTAAAATTTAATTGATGTTGTTTTGTGTAATTTTACCCAATTCAACATCTATTTCAGCCTGGTCATCCTGGAAGGGGGATTACCACTTGTGTGGCCCCTTTTCAAAGTTTCTTATTTTCCTAGTGTTAAGTTTTTCTTTGCCCGTGGGTTTGGTTTCAGATCAGGTGACTGTGTAAATGTAGGCTGTGCAGTCTTTTGATACGTTTGTGATTAGGGGCTATACAAATAAAGTAGTTATGCTTAGATGCCAGAGTTGTTATATTTGCTATCACTGCATCGTTTTCACTGTTGACCAATCATGTTGCGGCTCTTTGATTTTCTACACCCTTTAGGGTTGAACTTATTCCTGTAACCTAGTTTTGTTAATTCTTAATTTTAATAAAAAAATAAAGGGTACA
The DNA here is from genome assembly GCF_059441175.1 of Urocampus carinirostris. Taxonomy (NCBI): domain Eukaryota; kingdom Metazoa; phylum Chordata; class Actinopteri; order Syngnathiformes; family Syngnathidae; genus Urocampus; species Urocampus carinirostris. The sequence goes on from NC_142354.1 coordinate 37,146,378, forward strand.
CAGGAGGACCTTTAGAACAGGCAGATTATTGTACATGTTGAGGGTTTTGTATGGTACTCTTTGTTATCGCATTCTCAAAAGGAATACATGTCTTCTCTCTTTTTTTGAGCTTGTGTTGTACTGAAAAACCATCACAGTTTGTGTAGTAACATGAGAAAAATACCTAAAATCTCAGGAACTGTCTTATATTCTAATTGTACAATATTTAATTCAGTTTTACTGTGTTTCTCTATATAAATAATATATTTTTTTGCATTTCATATTTTTTTGAGTAACTTTTCCAAAAGTATTTTTCTAGCAGGACAAAAATAGTTAAACATAAGAGATACATTTAGAAAAAAATACCTAATATAACCAATGGAAGATATATATGTTTTTGTTTTAGCTAGAAAAATAAGCCAAAGTGTAGCAGAAATTTTGCAAGAAAATCAAAATGATTAAAATAAAATTAAGACGTAAAATGAAGAAAGTAGTACTAGAAAAAATTCTCCAAAAACAGCCAAATGAGAAAAGGTCAGTCACCTCCCCGCCTGGATAGCGGTAGTGATATTTGTCCTGGTCCCTTAACACAAACTCCTCTGGGAACGCCCTCTGGATCATCTCATAGGTCATCTCTTCGCATACACCCTCAAATTAAAAAATAGAAAAAAACCTTTTGAGTACAATCGTCCTGTTGAATCGCATCAAAACTGTATATGATGCCAACCGCGTCAATTTCGTTGAGTATCTTCCACTGCTCGTAGGGGATGGCCAACTCTTCCGCCGTCTGTATTGTGCGTCTCAACTGGCTCGTCCACACCTTCAAATCAGAGAGCTCATGCTCCTCAATGAACTTCCCTAGGGCGCAGGCGAACTAAAAAGTACATAAAAAGAAATTAAAAAAACAATTGAAAATTTCAAGCTGTTTTTTTCCATAGTAAGACTGTTATTATAGAAAATTACAAACAATAAATATATAAAACTGTTTTACCTGTTTTCCACGGGGAGAAAGTTCAGAATCTCCTCCAATGCGGCCCTGGACATTATGATCACTCTCACCGTGGCGACACAGGTAGATAGAGTGCGAGTGCACGTGGATGTTCATGAGGTAGTAGACGATCTTGCTCTGGATATAGTCCTGTACCCGGTTCACCAAAAAACGACGGCCCACGTTTATCACTTTGATGAAAGACAGGTCCCTGCAAAGAGGACGTCTCAGTTTAGCCTCTATTGGCTGTTTGTGGAATTGCATATGTCTTTGACCACACTGGAAAAAAACTGAAATTAATTAAAGTTTTATGGGGCATGCAACCTTATTCGGAGATTTTGATTTGACAACAGAAGTACTTGCAAGCGCAGAAGTTCTAATTCTAAAGCAGTGGTCAGTATTACCTGTACCGGGCCTTGGGTTGTTTGGTATGGGCCACACAGAACAAAATGTGCCTTATTTTTTGCCCAAGATAAGATAATCCTTTATTCTTCCCACAATGAGGAATTTTTCTTTTGGTACAGTCGTACGACAATAAATAACAGCTAAGGATATAACCAGTATAAACAAGTATTTAAAATACTTATACTGTATTCGTGTGTAAACACATTTTTTAGTTCTAAAATACACTTTTGATGCAACTTAAGACACATCATCACTGTTGACACTTGGGTTCACTGGGTGTTTTCGGGTCTCACAACAGACACCCTCGCCCAGGGTACCCAGCCAGGGTTGATCAAGTCCTGGCTTGTGTCTTAAGAGCCTGTAACCATGTGGGGCTGCTTGGCACTAGTTGGCGCTAAAAATGCACACTCTCCCGTTAATAAAAATAAACGGTATATTTTCTGGAAGTCTTACTTGTCGTAATCATCAGGATCCAACGGTTGATAAGTCACCTTGTAACACTCGATACGTTTTAGAAAGTCATCCATGACCCGCTCTCGGTGCCTCTCGGGGTAGTCCGGACTGGACACCTTGACTTCCTGTTTGATGGCATGCAAGTAGGCGCTTTCTTACATAATATCTTAGCAACAGCACGTGGATATGAATAGAAGCTTTCCAATACCTACCATGATATTGGCAGCAATGACCTCTGGGTCGTCACACACAGATTCCACAAAGAACACCTGTTGGCAGAACTCCAGCATGACTTGTGGTAAGACATTAGAGCAGACCTGGGCACTGTGGTCCTACATAATTTCCCTTAACGGCTACTCATGTACTTTATTGTTGGCTAATACTCACCTTGAATGCATTTTCCTTCGCAAACACCTGAATGAGGTCTCGGCGTTCTCTAGTCGTGTTGGTTGCGTCAAAAACCTGGCATCAAAAACGTCAGGGCAAAATGCTCTTTCATTTTGGGAAGATAATTAAACAAAATGAGAGCATATAGAGGCACGACTCACAGCGATTTGACCACCCTCGTCCGTCAGGTACACTTTTACATCTCGGAGGGCCACAAGCGCACACTGCCTGAAATAAGGGCAAGATTACTTTACATTTTTTTGCATCTTGGTGCAAAGGAACTATGTCAAGGGGGGATTTCATGTAGACAAATGGGCTGCTTCTCTGTCATCCTGTGGCATTAAACCATCTGTTTGTCAAATAATACCGTATTTTTATCGAAGCCTCAATGTGTCATATTTGACCACTAGATGGCACTGTGTTGTTTGGTGCCAGCAAAGCCCAGTGCCACAGAGCACAGCGTGGCGACAGGATGCCGGACAAACATGGCGGGAAACTAAGTGGGGATTCCACTGTGTAAAAGAAATACACATTTCTCAACCAATTATTTTTTTTTAATAAAAATTAAAATTGGTATGATAGTTCATGTATTTTTGCCTAGTTTTCAAATCAAAATTTTATTTTTTTACAGAACGAAGGATTTTTTTGTACCACTGGGAGGCAACAAATATGACACACTCTCAATTTTATACTAGTATTAGAATTAACCATATTTCCAAATATGCCAGAAATTTGAAAGTGAGCCCTATAATCCAGTGTGCCATATATACAGGAAAATATGCTGGATACAGTTGGAAATACATGTTACAATTAAATGATAATGCACAGGTAACTAATTTGCCTTTGAGAAACATATAGCCTGGTCTTTTGGTTAGCATGTTAATAGTTTTCTTGATTCCCAATGTGTTGTGCGTCTCGAACAGCTCTGACAAAAGTAAGATAGAAGGGGATGGGCACAGTGGGAAAAAAAATATAAAGGCTTTTTGATCTAAGTTGGGTATACTTAATAGAGATGATATTATACTTTATATTTTTATATTTATATATATATATATATATTATTCAACATTTTAAGTATATCTCAAATGATTTTACATGTATTCATTTATCATGCAACCCTAGCGCTTACTACAGTTTTAATTCAATGTGCCTTATAGTCTGGTGTGCCTTGTTTATGACAAATATGTCACTAAAACTATTTTTAAGAATGCACCTTATAATATGGTTCACCTTATAGTGTGGAAAATATGGTTTGCTTTGTGTGAGAAAAGAAACAGAAGTATAAGAGTATGAAGAGTTCATTCATTGATCCTGGTAAAAACACTACATACTCAGAGTGATGTCATCCATATTTATTTTAAGCTTCCATGTGAGCCACGATAAATCAGGCCACCAGTGACAGCTGCAGGTTTTGCTTTCATATTTGGGTCAGCAGCGTAAAAGCCGTCCAGTGTCTTACTTGGTTTCATAACAGCTCTCGTGTCATGGTGTTACGAAGTATAACTTACTTCCTGATTTCCATAGCTTCTTTGTTGTCGTGCCGGAAAAAGTCGTAGGACTTGTAGGCTCGGACGGCTTCTCGACGGTAGACGCCCAGGTTGAACACTGCAGAGACACGACGGGCGTGACATAAAAGCTAGTGTGCGGATCTAAATTTATCAACGAAACAATTAAACAAGTCCTATTTTTTGAGACACATGGGTGTCGAGTACAGAACGAACACTATCTTTAGATTATATAATGGGATGGGGGGAACACTATATTTTACTAAGATGTTTAAAAAATGCCCAAAATATGGGAACAAATTGAATAAAATTTATACTGGTATTTCAGTTAAAGTCAGTTAAAGCACAATGCTTCGGTTGTTTTCCATACGAGCCAACGTTTCAACATTACATACAAATCAAGTCAAATTTGTTTATAAAGCCCTTAATCAGAAAAATGTCTTAAAGGACTGCACAGGATTACAATGACACAATTACCTGATCTTAAACCAACATACCTGTCAATTGCTCACCTTTTTCATGATTGAAATTACCCTTACTAAACTATAATGAGCCTTAAAAACACAATGTGGCAAATATTAACTCACAGCAAGACGGATTATGTAGAATTGAAAAAAGAGGTAATTTGTGTAAACAAGTTTATTTTATTTGCTACACAAACAACAAAAACAATTCAGCATTTCCTCTATTTCCCCGCTTGCAGTAAAGTTAGTGTTGCTACTTTTGTCTTTTATTAGCCTATTTGGTATTGGAGTAACCCAAAAGTAATTGAAAGTAATCAAGTTAAAGTAACCCTACCCAACCCTGTATATAGCAGTGTAGGATTTTGCAGACTTCTTCTGTTCTATAGTTGCAATCTGTAACATAAACTCTTCAATTACGTTTAATTTGCGAAAAAAGATGCCATGGTAACATAACAGAACCCATTGTCTTCCTATAAACTGTATGTACTTTCCTCACATGGCTGAAAACTCTCACTGTCAGCATCCACTACCAGCAACTTTCACATCCTTTTTACACTGAACGCATGACCAGAAATAAGGACCTTTTGTTGATGATTAATCCATCCAGCATATTCACCGTAGAACGATTCCAATTATTTATTTGTGTCGACGTGATTCTTGAGTTATTCTCCTCTTGTCGGTTCTTCCATGCTTAATTTTGCAATTATAACTGGTTGATTAGTTACATTATAACACAAATGCCTGACCCTGAAATATATAGAAACTGATACAATGTGATGGGCGTGTACATATCATGCTTTATCGGCAAAGCCACAATAAAAAAAAGCTTGATCGAAGGTAGCATTTGCTACTTCACCACAATATTTGCAGCGTTGGGCACGTTACTTTAAAAAAGGAATTAGCCATAGTTACTAACCACTTTTTCCAAAAAACAACTGAGTTAGTAACTGAATTACTCTGTAGTAAAAGTAACAAGTTACCAGGGAAAGTAACTATCTCTGTTACTTTAAGATGATATTTGTCAAAGAATTTGAAATTTTCTGAGCAAACAGGAACACAGTGGCAATTGATGTCTTTGACTGGAGTTTACTTGTAGAGATGGGCATTCCGAATATTTTAGAGAATCGTCTTTTTCGGCTTGGCTCCGTCGGGTCCCAAATGGCTCTTCAGTTTGTTTTTGTTGCTTTAAGCTCTACATTACCAATTATTATGTAACGTTATGCCTAACTTAAAAACAAAAAACAAAAGAATAAAGAAAATTTAATAAACTTTACATTTTTATAAACACACTGACACTGAAAAACCTGGGAAATATAATTCAAATTTTTAAAGATCTACAAAAATAAATAAAGTAAAAACATTTTGTAACCTTGTTTATGCTCTCCAAAATTAAAGTCAAAAACACAGAATCACTAAAAAGTCGAAGGAAACCAGCTGTTGATTGGTGAGGTGCCGGGTCCATTCGTTTACTTCCAAGAGCCAGCTCATAGAGATGTTTCTTTCTTGAATGACTCGTGTCAGTTGCACCAATGACAACAGCACTGTCAAATATAGGGCTCACATTTTTCGCAACTCAGACTTCATTCACCTTTTCTTTTGGCGGTTAGTAAGTACTATATTCGTAGTCACTATCTAACGTGTGATAGTCTCTATTTTGAAAGGTGGCATGAGCCAAAAAGAAAACTCAGTGGAGAGCAAAAAAGCGCACCATTGAAAACGGCGTCAAATTTGCGGGGCCGGAGGAAACCCACGCAAGCCAAAGTAACGCAACGCTTTTGACGGTCAGCAACAGTGACAGTGTTGTAACAACAGAAAAACTAATTAGTTAGATTGCCCAGTTACTGAAAAAAATAACGTAACAACATTACAATTGTATACTAATCATTTGTGTCTGTGGCGGAAGACCCTAAAATATGCAGGACAGATGCCCTTGAGGACCTGACTTTGACATCAGACAGTTTAGCCAAGAAGAGTGTAATTCTATGAGTTATGGTCCAAATTCGAAAGCCAGTTTATATATGGTAAAACGTGCTACACATTCCAAAAAAACACCATTTAGTTTTACCTTTGGTGGGGACGCCGATCCAATTGAGGTATCGTGTGAGCTTCTTGGACACATACGTCTTCCCTCGGGCGGGCAGACCGATCATCACGATGACGGTAGGGATATTTGTCATGTAAGATGCCCACGCTGCATTGAAAACAATGTGAATGGTTCCAGATGAAAATATGGTCATTGTTTATTTCGTTTCTCCGAATGATTCAGTAATAAGGTTCATTTTTATTTAACTTCAAAATGTTTGATTTTTTTTTTTTAAAGATTAATTTTCCAGCGGTATGGCAGTCAGTGGTAAGGGTCCATGGCACAGTTTGTATGTTCTCCCCGTGCTTGCGTGGGTTTCCTCCGGGCACTCCGGTTTCCTCCCACATTCCCAAAAATCGCATGTCAAAGTAATTGGCTGGTCCAAATTGTCCCTAGGTGTGAATGAGCAAGTGAGCTGTCTCTGTGTGCCCCGCGACAGGCTGGCAACTAATTCAGGGTGTACCCTGCCCACTGCCCAAAGATACCTGGGATGGGCTCCAGCAACCTCGCCACCCTACTGGGGATAAGCGGTGCAGATAATGGATGGATAATTAATATTTCATCATCATCATTGGGCAGCACGGCGGCGCAGTGGTTAGCGCATGTGCGGCACAGTTCTAAGGTCTTGGAAACCTCCTGTGTGGGTTCAAATCCAGATACCGGACTTCCTGTGTGGAGTTTGTATGTTCTCCCCGTGCTTGCGTGGTTTCCCAGGCACTCTGGTTTCCTCCCACATTCCAAAGACATGCATTTCAGGTGGATTGGCCAGTCCAAATTGTCCCTAGGTGTGAATAAGCGAACGAGTTGTCTGTCCCTGTGTGCCCTGCGATTGGCTGGCAACCAGTTCAGGGTGTCCCCTGCCCACTGCCCGATGATTGCTGGGATGGGCTCCAGCACCCCCGCGACCGTACTGAGGATAAGCAGTGCAGCTAATGAGATGAGATCATCATCATCTATTAATAGAATATTTGTGCAATGTATTACTGTGCTGACCGTCTACAGAAGAAGAGCGAGGCAGACAATTAACTTGCCTCATGGCAGAGGGCAATAGCGAGACCAAGGATTCTCATTTAGTGCAGACCTTAACCTCAAACATAGAATCAGTGATAGTATTAGCAAGCTAGCAGCAATCCAACCCATCCGATAATTGATTTCTCGATGCATTGACTTTTTCTAACAATGGAGGATTACCCATCTTCATTTCTAAGTTAAAGTAAGACAATAAAACGGTTATAGGCTATACAGTTTATACATTCCTCACAAATCGGATTGTGCCTCTCCAGAAACTAACCTCTGATACACAGTCCAAGCCAGCAGGTGTACCTAAAGAATTGACTTACAGCATTTCTTCTCATTCATCCTCTCGTCCGTCGTTTGGCTGAAGCGGCGCAGGTTCGACATGGACGATGAAGCAACCTCGTCTGGACACAAAAAAATCCCGAGGATTTTTTTCATACAACAGCAGCTGCAGACCGTTTCAGGATACAAGAAATGGTTCTGCCCCTCTGCCACATCACCGCTCCGAAAATCGAGGCGGGAAAATTGGCGACAACACAGCATTTGCCTACGTCATTATGTGAAGAGTTTTTATTTTTCATACCTCATAAATTGACCGTCCGGAACGAGCAGAAGGGTGAATGAGTGTCTTGGGGGTACCGTCCTTGGGTTCCGAGCGAGTCAACCCAGCTGGTGCCCTTCCAAAACCAGTAACGGAGGTGTGTGGTAGTACGTCACAGCGACCCACGCAAAAGGACCGGTTGTTCCGCCGAAAGGTACTATCTTGTCGAGACGTCCTACCAATGCCTACTGCGCATGCGCAAATGTCTCATTGCGATTTTCTACGGAGAGTATTTAACATTTTGCTTTTGATTTTGTCTTATTTGACTCTTTCACTACTTCAAAGTACTGATTTCTGACGTGTTTTTCTGTGGTAACTTATAACATGATGTTTGGTGACTACGGTAGCTTTATGTAGGCATGCCAACCCTCGTTATATGCAGGGTAGGGTAGGGTTACTTTAACTTGATTACTTTCAATTACTTTTGGATTACTCCAATACCAAATATGCTAATAAAAGACAAAATAAACTAAAAATGAATAAAATTACTAAATTGTGTGCAGGCTTGGGGAGTAACGGAATACATGGAACGGCAAAAATGATGTTGGCAAGCTGTTTGGATTTATTTTCATTTTGTTTCTGTCGCATTTTATGTTAGTTTTGCCGGAGATCAAAGAGATCAAAGCCAGGAGAGAAAGCTTACCACGTGTTGTTAGTCATAATTGTATTCATATTTAGTTTCTTTTGTCTTTTATTTGCATATTTGGTATTGGAGTAATCTAAAAGTAATTGAAAGTAAACAAGTTAAAGTAACCCTACCCAACCCTGGATATGTCATGATTAAAAGTTCTATTTAAAATAATTCTGAGGTTCAGTGTTCCTCGATAAGAAAGAAAACAAAATTCGCTGTCAGATTAGCCTACGGTAGGACATCTCCACAATGTAGGACGTTTCGGCAGAACACCGTAACACTCCTAATAGACGCTCACAATAAAAATAAAAGCTGGCGGGAGAAAAGCCAGACCTGATCCCGTCCAGCCTATTTTGGGGGGGTGCTCAACCAATTCCAAATTCAACCCAGACACCCTAAAAATTATAGCATGTTTAAACTCTTTACCTTAATAAAAGACAGGATATGCTTTAATATGATGAAAACCGCTAGATAAAAATAAAAGGGTAAACAAAACAAAAACGGGAACAACACGGCGTCGGGAATACTCCACTGCCTTGAAATAATTTAGCCTATTTGATTGCTAGCCTCCCTCCCCGCACTTCTTTTGCTGACTAGTGTCGCTTGCAGCATAGTGGCAGAGTCTGTGGAGGCTCCGATGTATTATGCTGAGAGTATGGTATACAGTGAGCTTGTTGAACAACTATTTTACCGCCAATACCACAACTTTGTTATCATCAACAGATACTAGTCCTCATTTTAGCTGCAAAGCTTAATAGTTGCATGAGTGTAAGCTATGTGTTTGGTCATCCTTGCAGCACTAGCATGGACATTCAAACAGGTGAGAGTCTTACCCACATTAACATTAACCCTAACCCTAAATATAGAAAACCTCCCTCTGATTTCTTTGTTTGGTTGTCAGCGCTAGAAGAGATACGGGTAGAAAGGGAGAAGAAGAATCCCAGAACCCGGTAGAACACAAGGAAACACATTCACTGAGATGTAAAATATGAACAGTGGCTTAAATTAAAAACTTCAAAATGTATTCTGATAATCATATATTTTCTTCTCATAAGTTGACCACATTATCATCCCATTTGAAAGGATCATCTATAAACCATTTACTATTAAAAAAAGTGATGAATTGATACAGATTTTTCTTATTTATCTACTATCTATCTACCCTGGTCATATCCCTCGAAAGGAGTGACCGACAACAATAACATACAAAAAAACAAAGATAATAAAAAAAAGGGGAAAAGTAGCAAAAAACACACACAAAAAAAAATTGGGACCGTGGCCAACCCAAATGCCCAAACACCCAAACAAGTTAAGCACCTCGGCACTCAAGTTGGTCATGCTTTCGTCCCTCCAAATGAAACGGGACACAAGAAAGCAGAAATGTCACTCGGGTCAGGGTGACACAACACACTCTTCTGTTCAACAGCAGGGCCCGCTAGCTTTCACTGGTTTACCCCTGCCGCATCATACATGTGCCCTGCCCATTCCTTAGAACGCGCCCAAACATTCCACTATCCTTTTACAACACCTCGCCTCTCATTCCTATAACCATCAAGAGTGCTAGCTTCCACTATATTTAGCAGACATGGGACCAAGTCACACATGTGCAAGTCTCAAGTAAGTCTCAAGTCTTCACCTTCAAGTCCCAAGTAAGTCCCAAGTATTTTTTTCTTGGGCAAGTCAAGTCACAAGTCAAGTCCCGAGTCTTAGATTGCCAAGTCCAAGTCAAGTCACAAGTCATAAAAACAGCGACTCGAGTCGACTCGAGTCCAAGTCACTAAGTCTCAAGTCCCCATGTCTGATATTTAGACCTCTTTCCTGCAGTGCACTCATAACACCATCCATCCACGTAAATCGCGGCCTTCCTTTTGGTCTCCTTCCATTGACTTCTGCTCTGTAGATCCTCTTCAACATTCGCTCCTCATCCATCCTCTCCATGTGTCCAAACCAACCGAGTACTCTCTTATCCACACGCTTGCTCAGTTCCACTACTACTCCAGTTCGGTCTCTCACAATTTCATTTCTCAATCTATCCAATCTTGTCACTATTTGCCCTCGTGTAGGTTTTAGATCAGGGGATGGTGTAGTAATAATCTGTGGTTTGCAATAATCCCAGCCCTTTGTGACTCTTTGTGACTAAGGGCTATAGAAATAAACATGACTTGACTTGACTAACATACTTCTCAAACACTTCATCTCAAAAACATTTAATTTCCTTTTTCAGGCTCCAAGTCTCTGCACCATTCAACAGTCGGCATAATCACACTCTCATACAGTCCCCTCTTTCTTATACAGAATTCTTATCTTTTTGGTAACAAGGCAGCTTGTGTTTGAGAACACAGGGGAAGATTATTTTTTTTAATTTTATTCTTTATTAGTTATTCAAATGACTGAATGTATATTTTTAATGACTGAAAGATGTTTGTATGCGGTTGCTTGCGGAAAGGGAGAGATAAGGCACTCTGGGTGCTCTGCACTGCTTATCCTCAGTAGGGTCGCTGGGGTGCTGGAGCCCATCCCCGCCATCTTCGTGCAGTGGGCAGGGGACAGCCTGAACAAGTTGCGAGCAAGTCCCACGGCACACAGAGACAGACAATTCACTTGCTTATTCACACTTAGGGGCACTCTACCTGACACACGTATTTTCAGATTTTGGGAGGAAAATAAGAATTAAGTTCATGCAGGCAAAGGGAGAACATGCAAACTCTGCACAGGGAGGCTGGTAGCTCCATGAAACGCTGGACCTTCGCACCATGGGGCTGACACACTTACCACCCAGCCGCCATGCCGCTCAAACACTTGTCACATCAATCAAATCGTAACCAGTTATTATGACAAGGTATATGCAAATGAATAACATTTTATTATCATTGAAAACAAACAAACACTTTATACAAAGTCAGTTAATTAATGTAGGATTATCATTTCTCATCACACCATTTGATGCAACATAATCACACAAAAAAATAGACTAAAGTGATCTCAATAAATGTATGTATGTATGTTTTTTTTATTGATTCATGTTTAATTTAAAGAATAAAATTATCTTGGCATTTTTACATCAAAATGAGTTTATAGGGTTTGTCCACAAGATGTCACTGCAGCGTGTCATGCAACTGAAAATGAGCACTTGAAGCGCTGAGATTGATACTAACTATGGAGACTCAAAGTGACCAAACTGCATCATTTTTTTTAATGTTTGCCTTTCACAAGGTCTTTTGGTTTTTGGGGTACCCGTAACAACAAGATGTTGGATAATTATCTCAGCTCCCTCTAGGTGAGGCTTATTATGTAAAATTATTGCATTTTTTTTTACCTACGAATTATTAAACATGCGAGGTTATATGACACTTAATGCATTTTGGTTTATTATTCAAATTAATATTTTTTTTTTAATAAATGTTTTTTTTTTTGCTTCAGGTAGACGTAAATAATAGAAAATGTCCCTTTAACCGAAAAAAACCCCCCATCTTTACTTGCATATTGTTTCTAAATAAAAGTAATTTTGACCTGAACATGTCTAGCCGTTAAAGCTAAATGTTTCCAAAAAATTGGATTTAAATAATGCAAAAAGAAAAATTCAGTGTTCTTTTAATATCTAATTATTCAACTCACAATCCCAAGAAACATAATATTGTGTAAACAATGTATAGTTATGAAAAACAATATTGTGTTTTAGAACATAACAGCAGAGACAAAACCAAGTCATAATCACGAATTCTTAATGGACTATTCTTGCGAATGATTATGCACTAGGTTTTCCCAAAACATGGTGAAAACCTGTTTTTGTTGGATATTCTGAAAATAGAATTATGAATAATAAACGAGCCATCAACAGCGGAAATCAAACTCTTCAAAGTAGCATTTCTAAAAGATGCGCTGCCGTTAATATTGTGACATGACAGTGTAGCCTAGATGGTAAGGCGCCCGCTTTGAGACTGGGAGGTTCGGGTTCGCGCCCCGGCCGAGTCATTCCTAAGACTTAAAAAGTGGTCGGCGGCGCCCTCTCTTGGCTGCGGCTGCATCGGGTCAGATGCAATCGACATTTCGTTCTGTGTACATTGTTACACAGAATGACAATACAAGGAAATTATTATTATTATTATATATATTGTGGCAAATTTAAAAGGCCTGTTTGTATTGTTAGACCCCTAGATGTCGCCACATGGTATAGTGGAGCAGAAAACGTGTGCTAATAAGCACAAGGGAAAATACAAACTACAAAAAAGGTGACCAAAATGCATCATTTTATTTTTTTTGCCCAACCCTTTTGAGGTTTTTGAGTACTCGTAGAGGCAAGATGGCAGAAAATTAGTTCAGCTCTCTATAGGTGAGGGTCATGTTTTGTCAAATACATTTCTCAACCTTAGTATTTAGAAAAGGCACGTCTAAACGATAGTTCACATATTGTTTGCTTACTATATAAATCTTTTTTTTTCTTTGATGAATTACGTTTTTTTACCACAAGGAGGCGGAAAATAAAACATACTGTCCCTTTAACATTGCATCACTGCGATTAGAATTGTAAACCGTAACTCCATACCAATTGAGGGAAGTTTTATTGGATGGGGTCTTATCGGACATGGAATAAAACCTATACAAAAACAATTTGATTTGATCAGACATAATGATGAATGGAATGTTTTAGTAAATTAAATACATTTCAGAACATAAACAAAAAAATAACCAAATATATAGGACTTTGTAATGCTTTACTCCACACTGGCAACATCTTTTTTTTTATTCAAATATTTGACATACTACCTAAACAATTTTGTCCATTTCTGTAGTTTTAAGAGAAAGAAAAGAAGTCGGTATGTCACATAATACATCCTATTTGACATTTTTCTCCCCTCCTTCAGGTTGATTTGTCTTTTCCCCTTCAATTTCTTCACACTTTTCACATTAGTATACTAACATATCTTAGAACGTGTGTATTATTTGACCACTAGATGTCTAATTATTATGTCGTTCTACCGAAAATGAGGGCTAAAAAGCGCAAAAAAGAATTCAAGCTACAGAGACTCAAGGTGGCCAAACCGCACCTTTTTTTGCCCAGCCTTTTGAGTTTTTTTTATTTTTAGGGCACCTGTAGCAGTCAGATGGCCGAGAACTATGTCAGCTCCCTCCCTCTAGGTGAGGCTCATGTTATGTAAAATAAATACAAATTTCTAGACCTACAACGATTAAAAAAAAATAAATAAATAAAAAAGAAAACATGGTCATGTAATACTTTATGTATTTTTGCTTATCATTTATGTCAAGTGTTAAAAAATGAATTCCCTTTAAATGACATTATTACATTTAGGGTGCTTGAAGCAGGCAGACAAAATGATAAAATAATGGTTTAACTGGCTGCAAGGATCTTACTTTGGAGGCTTAACAGTTGGACTGCTCTATGCGCTGCACCAACATATAAAAAAAAAAGATAAAAAAATTATGTTATACTTCACTTTTCAAATACTTAATCCCAACACTACATATGCATTGGAGTCACGTTACTATCGCAAGTGAAGAGAAAACATGAAAATAGCTTCAATAATCACACATCACCATGTTAGCAGAAACTTTTTATTATATTAACCAATACCAACGCTGGTGTCAAACCCCCGATTCTTAAAAAAAAGTTTGAAACGAACCTGTTATGGCAAAAGTGCACAATGCTAATAAAAGAATAAACCCATAAACATTGTTTCATAAGTTTTTTTTACCTTTTTTAGTTTTAATTGTAAAAAAAAAAACAATCCAAAAAACACCTTAAGTGGATTTTCCTCCACCAAACATTGACATTCCTGTCATATTTCATTCTTTGCGACACCAAAAACATTCCCATTCTAGTGTAACCCTGTGTGAGGTTATCATTAAACAAAAACGCTATAAAAATACACTTTGTAAATGTCGAAAAATCCCCAAAACAAAATCAACTCGGTTACCAAACACTTTGTGTCCCACTAACCCTTTTCTAGTTTAAAGTGAGGTTAACCTAGAAGTGGTCATTGTATAAATATGTGGAATTTTAACATTTTGATCCCAAGCTAACCATTTAGACTTTAAAACAAAAAACAATGGGTATTCTAGTATGGTACTTTAAAGGGATTTTCTTTTAAGTTAAAATAGTTTGAAAATTAAATTTCTGTATTCCCTCACATTGCCAAATCAAACATGTTAAGTTCAGTGAAAATTCCCAATACTTGCTCGTCTCACTGACTGCTGTATCTATACATAGTGAAAAGACCTTACAGTACATATTGCATTGGTAATGCTAGGAAAAAAACCTAGGTTAACAGTCCACAAGAGATAAGGCATACAGTGGTGATGGTCCGTTAATACCCAGAGTAAGTGCTAGAAGCCAAAATAAATATTAAGAAATAAACCTAAAAATATCCACCTGTGTTAAATTACTGGCATTATCTAGCATGTGTTATACAACAGTTGATTGTGCAGTCTCTAAGCTAATACATCACAGGTTTTTAAAGGGAGATGCTTCGTGGCGTGATCCACCATGTGGCGGTCAGTAGATTTGCACGTAGTTTGAGAGCGAAGGTGGGAGCTTTTTTTTCCACTTTAAAAATTGAGAAGGTATTTTCTTCACATTATGGTTTAATTTTCCATAGCTGCAAAACAAAGACAATAGATTCAAACGTCATGCCACAAGAGAAAATAATGAAAGCATCACCAAAAACAAGTTTGGATTTCAGGTTATATTCTTTTGTCATTTAAAAAAAAAAATGTTTACTGTGAATTCCGGACTACAGGTCGCTACTTTTTTTGCGACATTTTGAACACTGCAACTTTCAATACAGTGCATCTTATTGTTTTTTTTTTCGTAGCTGCACAGAGGGAAAGGGTGAGCTGCTGTTTTTCAGGACAGATACGCTCTAAACACATCTACAAACATTTATGACGACCTTTTAGAAGCAAAATTAGTTAATGTTTTTGCTAACTTTATCATCAGCAGGAGATCAGCAGTAGCCTTTAGTCTATCAACAAAATCTAATTGTCTTGAATGCTAAAAGCCTGGTGCTTGCAGTTCAGACTCCCACCTTGAATGCTGTTGCCCCTCACAGTTTATGAGATCCCAAGATCAACCGTGGTGATGTTGAGGAGGGGGGTCACAGGGTACATCAAAAAGTAGCTCAGAGTTCCACGATGGTTTACCTCCATAGGTCTCTATTGAGATGGCATCCTAAAGCTTCCTCTCACCAGTTCAAGTGGGAAAAAAAGACTCTAGATGACACTGAACGAATCTAGGGACTTAGGAGTAAACAAAGAACCAATCTTGGCAACAGGGCGCAAATGGAGGCTGACCCAAGCAGTGGAAGAAGCAACAGCAGCCTTCAGATACGCTGACATTGTGGGCCATGTCCAGCAAGGAAGAGGAGGCTTTGGGTTAACGGAGCTCCGCCCAGCTTGGAGTTAAGGCCACAGCAACCGAACAAAGAGGAATGGTGGTGGAGGAAGTAAGCCGCCAGGAGGAAATTGCCAGATGGGCTAAGCCAGTCTCTCTAGGTAAACAGGGTCAGTGGATGAAATGGGACAGTGTGGAGAACAACATCAGCTTGGGGGACATGTGGGTCATGAAAGCAAAGCAGCTGAGCTTTAACACCAGAGCTCAATATAACGTCCTTCCAATACCAGTTAATCTTCACCAGTGGGTTGGTGAAGACCCCATGTGTGCTTTTGCCCCATGCCAGCACCCTTAGGCATATTCTTATAGGGTGCAAAAATAGTCTCACCGAAGAATGTTACATGGGGCGCAACAACCTGGTCCTCAAGACCCTGGTTTCCACCCTGGAAAACAAGGCAACCGCCTACAACCACCAGTCAACCACCATCAGGCAACTTACCCTGTCAGTAAAGGGGCTGAGGTAGCAAAGGGTAGCTCCATACCAACTAAGAAAGGCCAGCCAAGCTTGGCACAGGACTGGAAGATGCTGGTTGATCTTGAGGTCTGCCAGTGGAGGTGGGGTGCAGAGGCTTTGTCGCGAGATCTACCACCAAGCTATTGGTTGACCTGGGAATCCGGTGCCAAAGCCTGCATGAAGCCGCATCAGGGGCAGCCGAAAGAAGCAGCCTGAGGCTATTTATCAGGAGGAAATACCCCTGCTGCGCCCCAGGTAGCAAGTCATGAAGTATGTGCTCAGCTTGGGCTGGACTTGTGGAAAATGATGCCCCTGCCATGCATAGAGACGTATAATACCCAACAAAACAGCTCTCATGAAGGCATAGAGGATTAGGACTGACACAAGCCTGAGCTAATCAGCCCGTGGCTGGCCACCCATGGTGAGGGTGTCTAGTGTTGTTGCCAAAAGGCCCAGTGACTCAGGGTGAAACTACTGATGATGTGTCCAGATTATAATTTGGCCTTTCACCATCCCACCAGTAACCACCAATACAACACTCTCTGCCAACACAAGGAATCTACATCCATCCTGTGTTCTATAAATAAATTAAAAAGATAACATGAGCAATCCGGCAACCACCAATGACCACACAGACGACTTCTATGTCTGTGTTGCAATCTGGCACTTTTCTTTAGAATACAGTTGCCCTAGCACTGCCGTCTAGAAATATAGGGATCAGATTATATGCCACGCAGTCCTCATTTACATCTTCTTTTCCTGCAATGGTAGATATGTGCGCGTCCACGAGTATTTCAAATAAAGCATGTGTATTTGATAGTTCACGCAATTTTTGCTCATTAAATCAATATTGTTTTTTTTTAATGAACAAAGTTTTTTTCCTCAATTAAGGTTATCGATCAAAATCTATACACTTCTCATCAGCGTCAATGTCAGGTCATGTAATTTTAACGTCTTTGTTGCAATCTGGCACTATTTCGCTACCGTGTTGTTGCGCCAGCAATATCCTCTAGAAATATAAGGCTCACATTTTACGCGGTTCGATCCTCATTTTTGTTTTCCACCCAAACAGTATTTAATATTACCAGTCTTGAATAGGCAAATGATCCAAAAACCCGTAAGGTGAACAACTTGGAGCAAAACTGAAAACAACGCAACTAAAAACGGCATCAGGTGCGCATGAAATGAAAGAAATGGACGTGAATTAGTTCCTTTTAATGGCTGTTTCAGCCCACAGCTTTAACTCCACTGCGACTCATACAAAGACAAAATTGAGTTGAATTTGAGCATGCAGCGTTTGATCGGGTGCGGTCTATAGTCCAGAATTTAAAGTAATCCAGTTTACTCAAAAAAACATCGATTGTTTTTAATTCAGCTATGAGACTTACTCTTATGTTAAAACCTAGCAGGTCACTGACCACGGCGGACACCGCCGACAAGATGACTACTTTGGTGATGTTGTAGATGAGCGGGTTGACGGTTAAACCCAGCAAGCGGAAGGGCGTATCCAGTTCCTGCAGGGAGGTTGGCCGTTAAGATCGGATAATGACTCAAAGAGATACATTGTTGCAACATGACTTGCCTTCATTAGTTTGGTAGCCAGTTTCAAGACGTTGTTGACAATATTGAGTTCCTCTTTCTTGTTGGGTTTTTTCTCTATTTTCAGATACAGATTGATCTGGAAGGCACACAAAAAAGAAAGGACACAATGACACGTGCTGCACATGTGCACTAAGCTACAACAAGCTCATCAGATCCAAAGCAATGCAGTCAAAGATACAGAAGACAAAACCTTGGGTCTTTACAAAAATTACATTGCACGCGGGCAACAAAATTTAATTAATTTCCTTTGTTTGTGTTGAGCAGGTTGTCTTGCAATTTGTGTTCGTGAATATTTCCATATTTAGATTTAATAATTAATGTTTCAGTAAATAGGAAAGAAACAACAAACCAGTCAAAAGTGAGCAAACCCCCCAATCATAGAACAAAAATCTAACCGCTTTCATGATTTTAAAGTCAGGTTTGTTTTATGTATATCAAACTTCTAATATTACAGGATTAAAAAATGCACCATCTACTGTATGTGTATATATATATATATATATATATATATACACAGACAAACACACGTGTGCATATAAGCTGACCCCCTAAAACTGCTTGAAAATAACCACATACTAAAAGAAATATGTACCTATATAAATAAAATGTTTCCCCTAAAAACAATAACTATTTAAATATATTATAGTTATATTAAAAATTAATATGCTGATATTAAAGATAAAAAATATTTGTAACCATTTATTGTACCTTTGAGCAGCACTTTGATGTACACCGTTTTCATATTTTACAATAATTTCCTTTTTCGACTTGATGAAGTTGTCACTGTTTTCCACTTTTCCTTAACTTATCACCAACTTTCTTGGCACACACTATAATGGCCAAAAAAGCAATAAAACACACTCAATCTCAATAAAATGAAATGAAGTGCCTCCAAAAGTGAGGGGGGAGCATGTGGTCACCCCCCCTAGCCATTGTGGACGCAATATGGAGCTCAAGATACGAGGGCCAAGTAAAGCATCTGTATCAGCAAGATAGTTTGACTTCCAAGGATTGAGCTCAGCGGTGGTAAACAGACAGAGAGCCTGCTTTGGGTGGCAAGGCCTGTCTTATGCTAACTTGTGCTCATTAGGTTCATGCGCACACAAGCTAACCCCAATTTCAATACTTATAGTTTTAAATTTGGCGAATATTCATATCTGGTGAGTGAAGTTACTTACTAACAATGATGTTCATATATATATCTACAGATGTCAAAAATATAATTTCTAAAAAAAATTGGTAGTATTTCACTCTGACCTAAGGTGAAATATTTATAATATAATTGGGAATAGGAATCCACAAATTGGATATGAAATATTAGATAACCAGTTCACCGTAGAAGTATATCAAATAATAAAAACATGCTGCGTTTCCAATAGATTAGTTGCTTATTGGATGGGTGAAACATATATTAAAAACGTCATCATAAAAATGTAATGGTAGATAGGTTAAAGAACATTACATTTGTCTGATTCTAACCTGTTCAGTGAGCAGCACCGAGGAATTGCTGTACTTGCAATTCGTCTCAGAACCTAATGTGGCGAGCCGAAGCAGGAAGAGCACAAGCGATGAACCCCACAACATCAGCTCCCAGTTGGTCAGAGAGTCCAGGAAGGTCTTGTGGCTCTGCAGAAGCTAAAAAAGAAAATATAGGAAAACAGTTTTTTTTATCAAGTTAAATTTTATTTTTGCTCTAGTATACATATTTTAGTAGGCAATAACTTAAGTTCCCCATTCGTATATTGTATTTCCCACCAATCAATATTCATACCTAGAATAAATAACAAGAAAAGACTACAAATGACTATTTCTTTATGGGCACAGTGTGTAATATTTTGCGCCTCCAAGTGGTAAAATCTACTTAGTTGAAGAAACAATATTCATTCAAATAATAGGCAAAATGACATGAATTGTCATATAAACGCAATTTTTTTAAAAAAATACTCATGGGTGAGAAATTGCCATTTATTCGACCCAACAACTCAAATAATAACTCAAAGTTCGTGAATACGTTATATTCATGGTTTTAAAGTATTAACGAAACAAAAATTGGATGTAGTGGAATTCGAACCCGTGCTGCGGATTTCGCCATTCGAACCACTGAACCCTCAATAACATGAATAACATGAAAGAGCATTGGGTTTTACATCATTATCATACTTTCTTTAGTCATGGTACCAGAGACAAATGTCAATTTAGTTGTGCATTTTACATGTTACAAAAACAATATATCTGTCACCTACGATGCTTAGAATAGAATAGAATTCATTGTCATTGTAACATGTGAAAGCCACAATGAAATTAACGTTAGTCTCTTGTACCGTGACTATATATATAGTGTGATCATGAGATATAACCTTTTTCCATGTGAACCATATCGCTAGTGAGCTAGTTTGAATTATATGTTATGGCATTTGTCTATATTCTTCCTTGTGCTTTGTAACACTGTTTTGGGTTTCTCTACACCCAGTGTCACCTACCTTTTTGAATTTGAGAGTTATGCTTTGTTACCAATTGGCAAGGAGTGATACCGGTTTGATAAGCATTTTTAAATAACATGTTATTACCATGTCATTACTATGTTATGTTATTACCAGATTGTAATTGTTAAAGGTTAAATATAGGCCCAGTGAACCACTATACATCAAGCCAGATAGAGATCAAATATCCTAGAAAAAACACTATGACCAATGACATACTTTCAGAACCTGTCTGAGGATTTCAGTTGGTCTTAGGGGCAAAACTGGTGGGCACCACATTGGGGACCACTGCTCTACACAATACAGCGACATCTACTGGTTAATAATACACACTGTCCCTTTAAAGTATTTTTTTGCAATGAGTGCGTACTCTAATTTTTGGGACATTGACTTTTTACATTTATTCGCATTATGATGTTTTGAAATATTCGTCCTTTCTGAGTAGTACAATATGTCAAGTTACCGTCAAGGGGCTCCTTTTACCTGAGCACAGATGATGAATGATATGGAAAGGGCGAGGAGGAAGATGGTAGACACGATGACGTCAACGGAGCGCTGCGGCCCTCGCCTCTGCCACGAATGAATGAGGGATGTCAACAGATAGGACAAACGAGCGGACAAAATTTGAGGACACACACCCTGAGGAAGGAGCGCAGAGACAGCCACATCTTGATGTTCTGCACTTTCTTCAGCCGGAAGTGGGGGATTTTCGACTTCTTCGCCTTGCGAGCTGACGTCAGGTGGCTGAAGTGTTTGGCAAACAAAAGTCTCTGTGGATCAGGTGTCAGGAATTTCAATGCATGGTATTTACATTGCAAAAAAGCAATAAGGATTGTTCATCAAGTCAACTATTTGGAACACACAAATCCGCTTTATATACAATAAAAACTGTTGAAATTTCATGACATTGTATCATAACAAACAGCAATTATCATGCATAAGGCAAAAGACAGGATAAAACTAGAAAATATTCAGGAATCGAGTGGGTGGCTATCAGTTAAGGGGGAGCCATAACTTCAAAATCTTAAATGTAAAACAAAATTAAAACGTTTATCTATATCTATAACTGGTGTAAGACTATGGAACAATCTAAGTGAGGACCTGAAGCAAAGTCAAAATATCCACCAGTTCAAGACAATTTATAATAATATGTTATTTAGTGGCCACAAAGGAGAATGACGATGAATAATTACAGGTGAATTTGATTTATTTATTGATATGGCATCGTAAGAAAAAGCAAGAGTATTTAGGTACGTAGGTAGGTAAGGATGTGTAATTGTGTGTATATATATACATATATATATCTATACATAAACATATATGTTTCTGCTCATTTTATTCTTAGTATGTCTTTTGTTTTCTGGCTTGGGTAACTTCCTCATTTTTTCTCTACATGTTTTTGTTGTTAGAATTTCTTTTACAACAATCAGGAAGTCTTGCACTTCTTGCAATGCATATGCAGTATAGATGACAACTACAACCATTACATCACTGATTATATTTTTCAACAGGTAACTAGTAACTTTTAGGAAGTATATAGGATTACATTTTTAAAATAACCCTCCCAACCCTGGTAACAACTGTCCATTTGAACTCACCTGTTTATAGGTCCTCTCAGCCACACACATCATAAAAAAGAAGAGCCCCGTGAGACAAACTCTCAGCACGGTGGTTATGAAGAAGAAGGCGTATGCTTGTACACTGGCTGGGCAGAATGCAATCTCCAGGAGCTCACCCGCCGTCGGCGAGCCCAGGCTGGATACGTCTAGTCGCTGCGCCAGGCGGTAGGCAAAGGGTAAAAGTGCCAGCGTAGCGGTCACAAGTCCGCCAAACACCAAGTAGCCGACGCCTTGTTCTGCAAGCTTCACCTAGGGGGCGAGATGATAAAGCTTCTGATCAACATAAGTTTATGGTTAACCTCTTGGGACTTGGCATACACATCCGTGTACATCACAGCTCGGGTCTCAAAAGGTTAAGGTCATTTGAAGTTACATTTTTTATACCTGCCATGAAATATATGCCAGAAACGCCTGGACCTGTTTTTGTCTTGAAAACTGATCGATTTAGCTTTGTTTAACGACTTCTATTTAAACTAATTAAAAATGCACGTAGACATTACAACAAAAAGGGGGAGCTTTTGTTAAAATTAGGTACACTATGCTACAGCCTATGGTCCTACAACAAGTTAGACTGGCATGAGCCACCTAAATTCTTTTTTTTTTCCAAGGAAAAAAAACACGACAGATTTGGTGACGCTACCAAAAACGTTTCCATGATTGTTTTTGCCAGGGTGAGTATGCATTAGTTACATAGGAACAAAGTTGGAAGCACTCTCGTCTTTTTCGGAAGTCTCGCCCCTACTGTGGCTTAAGCCTATCGTCATGGTTACTTACCGGTACATGCAGTAGGCCTATTTGTTGTCCCTCAGTGTCACTTTCTTTCTGCGCACGTTCTCAATGAGAAATCATGTCGTTAAAATTTGGAATACCGGATTGATTTATGCATATAGCTTATTACAAGCGCATGTCCAATTTAAAGAATTTAGATTTATAAACCTATTTAAGGAGCTGAGAAGACAACCGGTCAATGGGCATGTGTCAAACCACTCTAATTCATCGCTCATACTTATGGTTCAGCATTCGCAGTGTTGCAGATTTTAAGTGAAGTTACAGTATTTCCCAATTTCTTTTTTTTGTATTTTAAACAACTAATTTTCACAGTTTACAATTTCTTTTTTCTATAAAATTCTCAATTATTGATTGTAATAGTTGACTATGATTACAAGCTACTAGCTTTATTGTACTTGTAGTAGAGCGCATATGTCAAAGTAAGTGGGCTATATCCAACCCCTGAGAAGCTGTTCCTGGACTCGAGATCTTGATTCATTATTGTATAATACACCAGGAATTGTATTTGTTTTCACAGAACGTTACGTCTACTTGCACTGGCACTTTATAGTAGTTTAGTAAAGTGTTTCTCAATTTGTGGATCGCAACTCAAAAACTGGTCACGCACTGGTTTTGAGTAGGTCATGGACCTTTGCCTTGGCAAAAATAAAAGAGGGTCGATTATGCGCCCTTAACAGGAGATGGCGATCATACCATACAAATGCGAGTAGACACTTGCCATTTCACAGCAAAAGAAAAGACCAACCAAAGTTTGTTTACACATGTTGAATACAAACACCGTGTGTGTTCTGTGCAGCAAAAAGCTGGCAGATGTAAGCACAGGCCGTAAAACTGAAGCAAAACAGGAGCAAAAACAAGGCCAGTTCTCAGGTTAGTGGTACAGCTAATGTGGAATTACATTTTGGCTAAAGTTTTCAGGATTTTTCACAATTCAAAAGGTTGTCCATTCCCTATGCTCTATGAGTAGATAATTCTCACTGTGCTGTCCCTGACCAGCAATCTATGACTTCCATTTATAGTGACAACCAGATAATCGAAAAGCATATGCAGGTATTATATCGATGTTTTATTTAGGGGATTTTGCTGGTGCTAAATGTTATCACACTTCTTTTTATTGCATTGTTCTTATGATGGACTATTCTTTTCTATCCACAAACGTTGCATTATTTCACGACTTAAGCCAGTCTCTAAGCACGATGTTGCAAATAATTATTTTTTTCTGCCTTTTTTCCTAAATCTTTATTACATGTCATGCCATGTCTAATCTCGTTGCATACAATGTTTGCGTTGTTATCAATGACAGAAGTTACAGTACCCGAGTAAGAATGATCCCGCTTATCTCCAGCACAGACATATCTGCTTTCTTACACTCGCCCTGCTCCCATATAATGGCACTGACTCTGTCTCTGGAAGGATGGCATGCTTGGAACCAGGACAGATGGTGCTGCGGACATGCCCCACCAAGTTAAAAAAAGGCAACGAGAATTAACCATGAACAACAATTAGCAGGAAGCTGGTTTTACCCCTGCCATGCCTTGCTGGAGGCTCTCGTCGTCGCTGCTCAGCGTGGTGGTTTGCTGCAGTGCCAGGCCGCCTGTAAACCTCTCGTTGTTCTCGCTGTCGCTGCTTCCAGTGGAGGCAGAGTCGGGGTCTTGGAGGAGCTCCTCCCACATTGTGTCTTCGGTGTCGGAGGCCGGCCGGGAGCCCACGCTGGCTCGAAGGCGTTCAACTTCCCGGGGCTTGGTGTTGAACAACAACTCTTAAGCAAAACTGGAGCCACCAAATCTGGTTTAACCAAACCACCTAAACTCACATCTACATACCAGTCAAGCTCAGCTTATTGCTACCCTTAATAGACTTTAAAAACACAACGCTGCAACTATTTACTCACAGCAACACAGACTATGTAGAATACCCCTACAATATTAGCAATCTACAATGACGTTTAGTCTGCTACTGGTGACAGAGACAATCCGCGTTACAGCCAAAATGGGAAAATCACAATCAGTTTAAGAAAGAAACAAGTTTAAAAAATAAATAAAAATTCCCGTACCAAAATTGCTAAATGGCATAAAAGAGGTAAGAGACCCGATCAATTAACTTGATTTGCAGGGTTGAGCACAAAGCAAACCCGAAATTTCATATTTCATTTGTGAGGTGATTCATGATGACGAAAAAAGCCTGTCTTTTTTCATAAAAGTTAAACAAAAATGTGTGAACATTAACATGTTTATATTTCTTTGCCTGCAGAGGTTACATTAACAATTTTCCATCATTGGCAGATTTTTTTTTAAGAGTTGACGGGAAAAGTTTTAGGCTTTCGTCATTTCGTCACTGGTTGAAAATTGGGCCATAAACCAAAGCATTAGTACATCCTTATATATCTAGCATGCCACTTAAAGACAGAGAGGCAGCGAGAAAACGGCGCAACTGGTTTTTTTGCTGACCAGGGTTTCTCGTGGTCTACTCACAGCTTTGAAAAGCCTTGGCGAGCAAACGCCTGGCCAGACCTGAACATAATGCTTGACATTTTAGGCCCGACCCAGGCAGAAATTAAGGTTTCGTTGGCCTTGGACCTTGGCTTAAGATCTTATCTCTGTGGCGTACACAATATGAAATTATCAAAAAATGTATAAAAAAAACAGGGAAAATGTATAAGTTGAAGACTATGCAGAGCCTTCAGCAGAGAACACATAAAAACACAGTGTGTGAAAAATCACCTATTGTTGTGGATTTTAGTCCCCGCCCCACGAAAAAAAGCTCCCACATAAAATGCATTCTCACATTTTTACCTGAGGCCTGACTGCAGCGTTGCAGTTTGACTTTCTGGAGCGCACAGAAGATGCCGTCGCAGGTGGAGGCCAGGAACCGGCAGGTATCATGTCCACCGGTTGCAAGCCTTCTTCTTCACTAGAGAGCTCGTCCGAAGCGCCAAAACCAGACTTTCTTTTGCCCTGTGACTTAAAGGCAGCAAAAAACTAATTTAACTCTCAAAATTTTGAACAAAGATTTGATGCAAGGAAAGCAAACATACAGTGAAGTACAGAACACATGGTAACTCCTAATTTTGAACCACTTTTCAGTATAAAACAAAATCCCTACAATTTTTGCCAGGACGGGCATTTAGCAGATTAGTAGATTGTTTTGCTTTTTTAAAGTATTTTTTGTAATCTTAGTCGAAAATCATTATTGAAATAGACAATTCAATATACCATTTGCAAAAAATAAATTAAAAAATAAATAAAAATATATATATTAGGGCAGCACGGCGGCGCAGTGGTTAGCGCTTGTGCGGCACAGTTCATGTCATGGGAACCTGTCGTGGGTTCAAATCCAGCTCCAGACTTCCTGTGCGGAGTTTGTATGTTCTCCCCGTGCTTGCGTGGGTTTCCTCCGGGCACTCCGGTTTCCTCCCAAGTTCCAAAAAACATGCATTTCAGGTGAATTGGTCGGTCCAAATTGTCCATAGGTGTGAATGAGCGAATGAGTTGTCTGTCCGTGTGTGCCCTGCGATTGGCTGGCAACCAGTTCAGGGTGTCCCCTGCCCACTGCCCGGAGATGGCTGGGATGGGCTCCAGCCCCCCGCGACCCTAATGAGGATAAGCGGTACGGCTAATGAGATGAGATGAGATATATATATTAGCAAAATCTTCTGTCTATTATGCAAGATTTTATATTTTGCAGCTTAAGTTTGGTTTTGCTTGCAATAAAAACAGTAATAGGGGTAGGAACGTATAAGCTTCTCCTTCAGCCTACTTCCTTTGGGTTAATAATTATGTATTACATAATTGTATTGTACATCTGACTGAGTGCAAATTTTTTATTTTTGTTAATTATCTGTAGATATTTTTGTTTGTTGTTTTTGTGCTGCCCAAAGGGAAAAAGCAAAAAACAAACATCATCATCTGTTGTCTGTCACTCTTTTCGATTGGTTTCATCTCCTTGGTTTAACAGGTACCATTCTCTTCTGTCGTTGAACTTCTTCCAATGGCAATGTGACTTGCTTTTCCTTGTCTTGAATCTCATTCTTGTCCTCCATTTTTTTCTGGCCCCTGCCTTTTCTGGGCCTGACCGAAAACAGGCAGGTAAGCACCCGACAGCTTTAGTGCACATAATCCAAAGTACTTCAAGCCTTAAGTGTTCAAGCCTAGAGTTTCTCACCTCCTCCTGCGAGCCGGGCTGGTGGTGTTGCCAACCGCTGGACCGCCAGAAGGCCAACGGCTGCACTCGGTGGACACGATCTGGCAGTGAACGGTACCAAGCAGAAGCATAAGGCACAGGGGACCGAACGCCTCACTGGCACTTGCCCCAGGAACATCCACATAGAGTACCACAGCAGCAACTGTGAAGAGAATGAAATATTTTCTTAGTATAGGGTGTAATAACAACACAGGAGAGCAAGACTTCCTGTTGCACTCAGGGGTCATACTTAATTCCTCTATATAATATCGGTGGGAACAAGACTAGGCACACCTGCACAATCTCAAGAGATAAACATAGATGCAACAAAAAAATATTTTTATAGATGTTTTGAAAGTCTGCCTTCGCTAAGAGAAAAATCTAGACACAGTTTTTTACGGTTCTCCCAACAATCAATTCTTAAAAAATAATTACTTCCTGTTCCTGTTTGTGGTGAAATAAAGTTTATTTAAAGGTAAAAATAAACTAGAGAGAATTTTACATGATGGTTTTAAATACACCACATAGGTTATCTAATAAACCATGAAAGGTTAATGCTATCAAACAATAATAGAGTCCCAGGCAGACAAAAGAAGGTACCATCAATGATGCAGTATGATTGTTGTCAACAAACTAGTTAATGGTAATGCTCATTAATGGTAATGGTAAGGGCAGTAACACACAAAAAACTATTATTATAATCAACAGCATTTGCAAAACTCTGAAAATTTTGTTTACAACATACCACTATGCACTTGGACTTACTGTAAGTGTCCACTGTCTGTTTATCTGTCAAACTGTCTACATGTGTCTTAGTGAAGTGTGTCCTAGCATAGTGTATGTGTTTTTTTTCTAGACACCGAGGGCTCAAAGAAACGCAATTTCAATTCTCTGTTTATGCTGCAGAATTGACAATAAAGCTAACTTTGACATATTAGTAAGCCCAGGGGTCGAGAACATTTTTGACCGAAAGAGCAATAAAAGCAAAAACATAGAGCCACATCATACATTTTAAGACAAAATTCAACAAAACCGCCAAACTCGCTCTCCAATTCTTCAGCGCATTTTATTTTTCTGTGTGACATTTGATGATTTAAAAAAATCTATGAATTAATAATGATACCAGAGCCTGCATCTTATATCAATATAAATGTCCATCTATCCATTATCTGCAATGCTTATCATCAGTAGGGTCGCGGGGCAATATACCACTTCAAATTTGTCTTCCTCCTGCAGTTACTTAAGAGTATTGAGGCTCATTTTGACTGTCATTTTGTCATTAATAATGGTTTCAAAACGAGGTGCAAGCAGTTGTTTTGTAAAAATGTCACAAAATAATGCAAACAAGGATATCATTATATTTCTCTTCAGCTGGGCGAGAGGGTGTGTGGGCGTCCTGTCCTGTGTATACCTGGTTAGAGCATTCCTACCCCTCACCCAATTAAATAGCTCTAGGTGCCTTACACGAGCTTCTGGGTATTTAAAATTTGTTGTGTAGCTTTTTATTATAAAGTGTCAAAACAATGAGCACAGAACAGGATTATTTGGTGAATAACAGTCTAAATGGGGTCTGTTGGTGTGACACCTTGATTGTAGTGAAACTTGTGTCCTATATATACTGGACAGGAATCAACCGGAGGTAAACGGTAAAGTCACACATTGGATAGTCAGCCCCGAGTAATATTTTATCTAAGAGCCTTAAGTTCTCATGAAAAAAGCCACATGAGACAAATGTACTTATGAAAAGAGCCATATTCGGCTCACGAGCCATTAGGATCATGAACCCTGATTCAGCCACTTGGGAAAAAAAATATTCTAATGTGATCAGAGCTTAGTGGGCATTAGTTTAATTTATTTTTGAAAGTCTATAATAAAATTTAGTAAAAAGTGCTATTACTGAAAAAAAAATGTAGCATTTTTTATTGTTAATTTACAGGTGTCTACAATAACTTTAACAGGAAAACATACGGTCTTACAAAAACGATTGGCCCACTTTCGATACAGTGGAGTGAGGGAGCGCTGCCTGCAGCCTATTTTGGCATTGTCACTCATTACCAAAGAGAAACTACGCACGGTAATTTTTGACTGATTTCTTGTGGAGTCTTTCTGGTAGTGTTGTACTGTACTGTTCTATGTGTACATCAATAGAGAACATGGATTACATGTCATGCGTAGGCGTAAAATGTAACCAACCTTGCATAAAGTAGAGCAGCAGAATGCATGAAGAGATGGACTTGGAAGTGACCTGGATCCACCATGGGAAAAAGAAGGGGAACAGCAGGACACGGACCAGACCCTTTCGAGTCAACGAAGTCCAGGGACTTTGAGGTTTGGCTTTGCTGAACGTAGAGCCTGCAAAGAGCAAAGCAATGATGGCTTCGAATGTGAAAACTTGGCATCTCGGATTCTAACCTCTGACTAGGTCGACGTCAATGAGGTCTGACTTGATGTGGCCTGTCTTTCGGGGCTTACTGTCCAAATCCTAGAAGACACAGGACTTGGATTTGGGCACACACAGTCGACACGCCTAAATATTCTTTTCTTATCTTACATTTAAATCTGTTTGCTCCAGAGACTTCTCCCAGACTTGTTGATCGTAAGCTCCTATCTGTGGCATCAAAGACATTTAAGTAAAGACAGGATTCATTATTTTCTTAGCTTTTCTGTACTTGTAGTTAATTGAACGCCCCTGGGAAAAAAGAGCCACTTATATACACACAATTGCCCACCTTCTCTTGATACCAGGATATTCTGGCCATTGTGTTTTGTTGCTGGAAGCACTGTTTGATTCAGTCAGCTCATTTCACTGAGAACGCAGGCAACCTGTGGACAGGAAAACAGTACACAACTGAACAAACAAGAGCCAACGGGTGACGATGAACTCGCTCAACTCGAAAGAAGGCCATTTAATGGAGCGATAGGGCAGCATACTAGGTTAGTTATCAAAGCTGTGCAGCAAGTTATCAGGAAGACATTTGACACATGCCGTGTCGCCAGCATAGCAAGGTATCCAAACTTACCTGAAACGAACAGCAGAGTTGGCACATTTTGGAATAAGCTACGTCATCATTACACGATCGATTGTGGTGTTTGGTGTTTAACTGATATTCAGAAATGCTGTCATCCATATTTCAAGTGTCCCAGATTTGTACTCAAACACGTTATTTTTTTCTTTTAACGCCCTCGACGTGACCTCTACCAGGGAATGCCATTTTTTTTAAACTCGCACGTTTTAAAAAGTACCCATAATTTTT
This sequence comes from Urocampus carinirostris, assembly GCF_059441175.1. Lineage (NCBI taxonomy): Eukaryota > Metazoa > Chordata > Actinopteri > Syngnathiformes > Syngnathidae > Urocampus > Urocampus carinirostris. The sequence continues at coordinate 37,176,676 of NC_142354.1, forward strand.
TTTTGCCAGCTCTTCCGTAGAGATTTTCAGACTTCTTTTTTCTTGTGTTTCGTACTTCTTTTCCGGGTTTCACGATCTAAAATGAAATTCCCTGATGAGTGTATATCAGGGAAAATACAATCCGTAGTTGAGAAGTCTTTCACTAATAACACCTAGGTGACTCGGTATTGAAATTTACATATTAAAAAACTATTTTAATGAATTATTCAGATATTTGATCCACTTTACGTAGATAACGGGTGACATTAATTTCCTCTTAGACAAGGTTACGGGCAGAAATAGAAAACTCACACGGGAAGTCATGCCCAATCAGAGACAAGCATGAAACCAGCCCACTGTTTCACAGGTCTTCGGTTTACGACCCTACCGACGTACGGCATTTTCGTGTTTCCGGTATTATTTTATAAATTTATATGTACAATATAATGGCATATTTTTAACAATTCCCTACAAAATCCACTACAATCTTGTGTTAGTATTAAAACCCAACCGTACAAAAAAACACAATTACAAGAAAATATGAATAAAAATGCAACGAGGAAATAGATAAGTTACCGTACATACAAATTCTGAAATGTCGTCCACTTAACACTATGCTGACAGAAAACGTTTCACTTTCTTAAGTGTATTGTTTTTCACAATTTTATGACATTTTACCTTGTTTTTCTTGTTAACCGGAACACAGAATGTACATAGAGTAAGAAAAATATTTTTTAAAACCAGCAAAACTATCCAACATCGACTAGTTGGACAATTTGCTTATTCTAGGGATGCTTTTCGTTAATTTATCCAACAAGCAATATAAAATGCCTAAAAGTAAGAAAACATACGTAAAATGGGCTAGGAATGTATTTCTTCAGTGCAAACAATTTGTATCTTAAAAAATATATGTATGTCTTTTGGAGCACAGCGGATGAGTGGTTAGTGCGTCTGTGGCACAGTTGTGAGGTCACAAGTTAGAACCTTTTGTGTGGAGTTTGCGTGTTCTCCCCGTGCTTGCGTGGGTTTCTTCCGGGCACTCCGGTTTCCCCCACATTCCAAAAACATGCATGTCAGGTTAATTGACCGGTTCAAATTGTCCCTAGGTCTGAATGAGCGAGTGAGTTGTCTGTCTTTGTGTGTCCTGTGACTGGCAGGCAACCAGTTCAGGGTGTCCCCTGCCCACTGCCTGAAGATGGCTGGGTTGGCTCCAGCACCCCCGCGACCCTACTAAGGATAAGCGGTGCAGATAATGGATGGATGGATGGATGTATTTCAACAAGCTAGAATTGCAAAAAAGAGTGAAATAATCTGTAGTGTACAGGCACTGGTATTAGTTTTTACTACCTTCAAAGAATACATAATAATGCTTTATTGTAGCAAAGGTTAAAAAATAATTAGCCCTAGAGTAAAAAAAAAACAGATTAAAATAGGATCATCCATCCATCCATCCATCCATCCATCCATCCATCCTCTCAAAACTGCGTAGACCAAAAAATATGAAGTTTTCACTGCTTCCATAGGTTGTCGTACACGTTTTCTACTATTTCTTTTACTAGATAGATAAATAGATAGATAGATAGATACTTTATTCATCCCCACAGGGAAATTCACAGTATGTTTCTATTTTGGAGTTTTAGGGGGTCTGAGTTTATGCGAGTATATACACGATTATTTGCAATGAAATTGTTACTTCCAGAGTAATGCACTACATTTTATTCAATCACTTTTTAAAATAAGGACTTGTCACTAGTTACTGTTTTTTTAGAAACGCGCCCAACACTGCCTGTCTGTACCCCATGTCCTGATGAGTGTACAAGAACCCTGGTTTTATGCATTATTCTTCTCCAAAGTTCTTATGACAATTCCCACAGGTCACACTCATCAAGACAGGAATCGATCAGCGTTTTCACACATGCACACTTCCCCTCACATCCTGTTTCTGACGCAAAGGACCAAGACAATTAGTTGGATAACATCACATGTTGCAATTCACTGGGGAGACGATGAAACCTGTTTTTGCTATTCATTTTAGTCTCAAGGTTACCATCGACTCGACTTCTAATTGTTTCATGTTCGCACTATCAGGTGGCTCCATGTTTGCTCTGCTGATCATTTCTGAAGAAATGACTTTCCCTAGGGACTGTTGTTGTTTTCACTTGCATATGTGTGAGGGTGTTTTACACGTTCAGAGACTTCATTAAGAATGACAAGTTCAAGCATGTTCGTCTGGTCCAAGGTAAGCAACATGTCCCACAGCTCAATTGACATGAATTGAATCTTTAACAGCAGATTAAAGTTCAGTGATTTATAAATCCCCAAAAAATGTAAGAATATGTACTGTATCATACTGTATATTTGTTTTCACTGTATGCATCATGTGTTTTTCTCATCCATTTAAAATGGCCTTTCACTGTTGGTCTTTTCCCCCTCTTCACAATATACCTATTGCAAAGAGTTATTTGAGCCATAAAAATAAAACATATGTTATTACCTGAACAGACCAAACACATAATTTCAATGTAATATTTTTTGAAAATAATTTATTCTAACAAATCTAAAGTTATGCTCTATCTACAAATAATTTTGGTTAAAATATGGAAAACTCTTTATTTACTTTTAAATACACTGTAAAGGACACTGTGCCATCTTTCAATGTACTTTTCTGCTTTAGTAATGTACACATAATGCTTTTCATTCTGGAACGTCAGAATATGTACATGGATCAACAGAAGATGACGTTCTTGAGAAATCAATTGTAAAAATGATCCTCTGCAAATCTTACATTAAGTATATCAATATTTGCAGACATTTCTGTCGTGTATAAGGAAAACGATTTTTCTCGACCAGAAACTGGACCTTGCTTTTTTTTTATAGGTATTGTACTTAAAAGATGCATAATAAGCCCAGTCCATCATGATGCATATGTACACCGTTTTCTATGTTCTAAATTGCAGTTGTTTTGTCAAATAAAAACTTGTGTGTAGTATATTATCAATAAGTACTTTATCTTTTTATTACTAGTCAGGATTCCTTATTATTTTAACTATCATATGGTTAAGTAAGTCTGCAAACTTATATTTAGTCTACAACAGAAAATAGCTCATTGGCAAAGATTTTGCTTCTGTTGAAAATAACATTAATAATACCAGGATATCTACTTGCTTTTTGTTAATAGGATAAAAAAATAGTCCTTCAAAGAATTGAAATGGTCTTATCCAGAAGGTGCTATAGAGTTTTATCATTTAAAGAAATATTTTCTACAAAGATTAGAAAATGAATACTACCATGCTAAATGAATGAATTATTTTTTTTTATTATAAAGTATCTTATTTAATATAAGAATGAGTAAAAATATATCAAAATAAAAAACAACCTCAAAATAATCACAAATGTATAATAGTGGGTTGTATTTTATCTTTTTAGTGTTGTAATGGTCTAAGTAAGATTATGGCATATTGCTATATGGCAATACGTCTGAGTAGATAATAAAGTGGATTGCCTCTAAAATTACACTGTATTGCATATATTTACAGTAAAGTAACAATTTTTTCCTCTGATGTGATTCAAGTGGTAAGAAGAGAGTTTTAGCAAGGTCATTTATAAATGATTATTTTTTTCTGGTTTGTGTTTGTTAGTGTGAGTTCTCAATTTTTCTTCGCTCACAAGTGCACATGAAATAACATTTGTCATTTTTTTGTACATGTTGAAAAAAAGTTTTCTCTCATCTTTTTATAGTGCTGGTGCAAAGAGAAAATGTGAAAAAGTATCAATTAATTTAGTAAAAAATCAATAATTTAGACATTCTAATAGCATATTAATTCAGTAATGTTGTTTGCTCTTTTGGTTGATTATAGGCATTAAGTTAAGTATGTCTGCTTCATTTTGAGTTCTTTCTTTTTTTCTTTTTCTTTTTTTGTGTGAATGTAATTTACAGATTTAAATAAGATTACCCTTGCTTATTTATGACATTGGTTAAGGGTATTTGTGGTAAATAAAGTCAAACATAGGAATAAGGTCTTTGTGAGAGGGATGTGCAAAAATTGTGTTTTCATTTCAACACAGAGACAGTTTCTGAACAATAATAACTTGTGATCAAATTTGATGTGTTTTGTGCAAAGCAAAAAATACACAGCAAATATTAGAGTAATCCAGATTATTTTGTTGTTGGCCTTTAATTCCACACATAAAAATAAGACAAGAAGGAAAACATCATAACATATAATAATAATGTCATCTGGTTAAATAGAGGTGCCCAAGTTCACTGAACTATCATTTACAGTACTTCATTGTAAATTAAACACAGAAGTAAACAGAATCTTTTTGTTTCATAGCAATTGCCCATGCACAAATATAGTCTGATAAAATCACTAATTTGTCTAACAGTAAAGCTTTATTTTTATAAAGTTTCTCATTGGGATTATATGTTCATTCTTGGATATACAGTACACCTTTAATGATGTATGTTTCATTTAGTAAACAACAAAATGTATACACCTATACCGAAACAACTTCACACTGTTTACTTTGTCATTCTGGCATTTACACTTCATATGAACAAATGTTTTGCAATAAATTTTAACATCAAAATGCATTAGAAATAACACAAACACCCAAAATATACATGACGGTGAAAATGATCTTAATTTTATATACATTATCTGTAGTTCTGTGACAGGATGTCTGACTGAAAGATTTAAGCACAAATATGGTTATTAACTCTGAAAAAGTAAACAATAAAATGAGAAAAATAATACCTAAAATCAGCAGCATTTTAGCCAAGAGAACATACAAACGTGACAGAGATATAGTATTACTTATACACTTTATGAATCAAGGGACAACAGTATAATTGGCCCTGGAAATGGTGCATTTTTTTTACGTGATCACATAATGTTAATCGGGACAAAACAATGATTGCTTGATTTTGGTGGGGACATGTCCCTCCCCTGAATTGCAAAAACAGATTAAAAATTAGAAAACAAAATAGTAAAAAAGACACATTGCAAAAACACATATTATAAAATGCGCAAATTCATAAAATAATGGAATACTAAAATTATCCGACCAATCTGTCAAGAAATCATGGATATTTCAGGGTAAATGATCTGGATGTTAACCATGATAAAAAAAGATAAAGTTGAATTATATCATTTCGACTCTTGTGTGTTCATGGATGCTAGCTGATCCTGCTCAGCCACACACACAAGTTTGGCCTTGACCTTCTTATTGGAGGAAATGATGAAGTAAGGGCTGAGGAAAGCATAGCAGGAGGAGCAGAAAACCCTCATGTCAGCCACTACCGGAGACACATTGGCCTTGGTCAGCATGTAGATCCAGATCACATTATCTAAACCGAAGAAGAACACGTATAGGACAACCAGGGTGACTACCGTTTTCGCTGCTCTGGTCTCAGTCGGGTGGGAGCGCCGTATGCCCCTCATCTGGTGGCTGTGGCGGTGGAGAATCAGCAAAATGTAACTGCTGGACAGCAGCATTAGGGCCACCACGGAAAAATCCCTCCCCGAGACGATAACCCCTTGGATGACATAGAGCAATTTGTCTTTGAAGTCCATGAGGCAGAAGCCTAGGTTGAGCGTGAAGGATGGGACGGTACCATTATGTGGAGCTGTGGAATAGAGAAGAGCTGGGATGTAAATGGTCATGTTGCTTAGCCAGAGCCAGGCGAAGGTGGGGAAGACCAGCGAAGGGAAGGACGACTTCAGCCTGGACATGTAAGGCCCTACCGGGGCAAGGCTCACCGCCTGAAAGACACTGAGCATACAAGTGATGCATATGGACAGCGCTCGGCCAATGCGGTAGCCGTAAATCACCACCTTGCAGCCCGGGTTGTCCAGCAGGTTGTTGAGACCAAACACTGTCATGGTCTGAGGCACGCCGCGAATAGTCAGTATCATCAGATTAGCAAATGCCAGGTGGCACAAGATCATGTCCACAGGAAGGAGATTGTGCTCGCTGTAGATTATGTTAGCGTAGGCCAGCAGCACCACCATGTTGCCGAGAATGCCGATCGCTGTTTGCAGGAGGAAGGACACACCTTTGATGGTCATGCACAAGTCCATGCCTCCGAGGCCTGGGCACTAAAATCGCAGAGACGAACGAACACCTGTTAGCAAAGTATCATAAAAGAATATTTCAGGCGCCCACTCCACACCAATCATTCTCACCTGAGCAAATGTATGGCATACGGCTTGGCTGCTGTTAGGAGCATGCAAGACCGCATTTATATCCTCCAACGTCCGTGGAGAGCTAATTTGATAGCGGATTCAGTAAAAACAAAGAACACATACACACAGATAGACAGAGGAGAAACTCAATTTGGATGAAGTCGTCCCAAGGGGAAAGTCTAGTCTGGTATGGGTCACTAAGGGAATACTGTTGATCTTTTTTTCCAAATATATCCATTCTATTTTATCAGTTTTGTGACGTTGCGGACGACAAATGACATGTGTTTGAACTTTGAATTGATCGCCTGCGATGATCAGAAACAGAAGTTACTTTTTGGGTGAGACACAGGGACAGATCAAAAATTAAAAGGTGATCCAGAAGATGATAAACAGGGCAGCTCTGCCATGGTGAAAATACTTGCTTTAAGCTTACTACAGCCATGTTTCAATGAAAACCTCAAAAAGTAAACATACTGAACACCACGGTTCATCAAACTTTTTGAAACTGGTAACTTTTTCTTTCTAACTGATAAGTGCACAGGCTACCAGTTTGAAATGCATATGTAAAATAATGATTGTTTTTTGTGATCGGTACAATGTTAGTATTGTGAGTTATAAACTTGTTGATTTATACATTATTGAAAGTGTGCTAATAGGCTTTTGTCAACCACAAAAACATCTTCCAAACAGAGTATTATACTACACTTTAATGTTTAACTTTGTAGAAGATTCACAATCATCTTATACAATATACTGTATATAATATATATATGCACACACACACACACACACACACATATATATACATATAAATATATGTATATAAATATATATATATATATATATATATATATATATATATATATATATATATATATATATATATATATATATATATATATATATCCTATATAGGGCAGCACAACGGCGCAGTAGTTAGCGCGTGTGCGGCACAGTTCTGAGGTCATGGGAACACCCTGCGTGGGTTCAAATCCAGCTACCGGCCTTACTGTGCAGTGTTTGCATGTTCTCCCTGTGCTTGCGTGGGTTTCCTCCGGGCACTCCGGTTTCCTCCCACATTCCAAAGACATGCATTTCAGGTGAATTGGCCGGTCCAAATTGTCCCTAGGTGTGACTGAGCGAGTGAGTTGTCTGTCCCCGTGTGCCCTGCGATTGGCTGGCAACCAGTTCAGGGTGTCCCCTGCCCGATGCTTGCTGAGATGGGCTCCAGCACCCCCGCGACCCTACTGAGGATAAGCGGTGCAGATAATGAGATGAGATATATCCTATATAAGCAATTACTGAGTGTTGTGTGATTTGATTGTATACTATTATATTTTGTGTAGTAGACTCTACTATTACTATCACTACTACTACTACTACTACTACTATTATTACTACTACTACTACTACTACTATTACTATTACTACTACTACTGCTACTACGATTACTACCACTACTACTACTACTACTACTACTACAGTTTTTGCTTGACCCAAGAGTCGTAAGTCCTGAATGAGTGACTCAAGTTTTACATGAGGAATTCATATACAGTATTCATGCGAAAAACTGCAAAACCAGGAGTCACTACAGTGGCCACCATAGGAACTTGGTTGGCACCCAAGAAGAAAATCAGTAACTAGGAGATCAACTTGCCGATAATGTGTTATGGCAATCTTGGAAATTTGAAAAAGCAAAACGGTGGTAAATATTTATTGAAATAGAGTGTTGCTTATTGGTCTTTATGATTCATAATGTAAACATTGTTACCAGGGTCAGTATCTTCACATAAATGATCGATTCATTAATAGTAACAATGGGTTGCCCCCCCCCCCTAGGGTAGGACATTTTTGTGCCGGCTATTTATCTCTTTGTTGATTTAACAGATACAACAGCACATATATAATATCAATAATAAGAAGAGATTATACAAATTAAGCTGGGAACATTTTATTTTTAGAATTTGAGAATTATGTTAACACTTGTAGCCCTCTGTACAGGTCAGTTTCCAAAAAGTATTGAGCTTTACATAAATCGATGAGCCTGCACTCGACCGTCTAAAAAAATATTTGACTCATTTTCAAATAACTTAAATCTCATAAAATTACATCATTATCAGACTAAGAGGGTGCATTCCATTGTAGGGTACCACACTTCCACAAATACATTTCCCCTAACCTTTTCCAACTCTGACTGCAAAAACAAGGAAGAATCTTGAATGACTCACAATCCTTCATACAAGACCCTTATTCCTTTCCCTTTATTTTAATTGGGTTTTAGCTGGGAGTATTGGATTACATAAAGCACCCTGAACTGCACACAAAGGCACACCAGGGCTCACAGACAGACATTCCCTTCATTTACAAGTGAGCAGACTCTCTAGCTGTATTTTAAGGATTTTAACCCCCAAAGCGTTCATTTTTAAAAAGATCAATTATCTGCCTATGTATGTTGTCATGATTCAGGCCAGAGATTTATTTTGTTGTGTGCCCGTATGAAATTTGCCTGTCTAATTAGAGAACTTTATTTTGAAATATATCAACAGGAAACTTCAACCGGTCACAGGACATGCCTATGGTGACCAATGACACCATCTGTTTTTAAAAAGCTGAAGCCCAAACACCTACTCTTTCTTTTTTCTAGGGCAGCGTCCCAAAAAGTGGCCCTAGATGGCCTTTGCTCCTTGCACAATGAGGGCAAAGAAGGCCGAAGTCCCGGTGCCCATGGACTGGGACCGAGATTAAAGGGTAAATGGTAAATTGTCTGCATTTCTATAGTGCTTTTCAAGTCAATGAAGACTTCCCAAAGCACTTTACAATGTGCTTCACACTTACCCATTCACACACACACTCACACACACACACTCACACACCAATAGCTGCCGTGCAGCCATGCAAGGCGCCAACCTGCTTATTGGGAGCATTAGGGATTCAGTGTCTTGCCCAAGGACACTTCGAGAGTGGCAAGAAAAGACTGTTTTGGTGCTGGGAAAAAATAATATCATTCTGACACGCTATAAAGTAATTACTGATCATTGAAATAAGTTGATTATCTTAAAATTGGGCTTATTGGTGAGCACTTTTAATCACTACAGAACTCCCTCCCCCTCTTTCCACACGGTACCTTGTCTTTTTTTTTGAGTAAAAGCGCGTGAGAGTTTTTCTTGATATAATATCCTGTGTTTTATTGGTTTGATTTTCTTGCCCTATAAATAAATCTTAGATTGTATGAAATGAAAAGATCTGCATTCATAAAGCGCTTTTCAAGTCAATGAAGACTTCCCAAAGCGCTTTACAATGTGCTTCACATTTACCCATTCACACACATACTCACACACCAACAGCGGCCGTGCAGCCATGCAAGGCGCCAACCTGCTTATTGGGGGCATTAGGGGTTCAGTGTGTCGACATATAACACGGAGGACCCCAAGACGAGCAGTCTTCTTCCTGAGCTACTGCCGCCCACGTAGAACCAAACTTCACAGCATTATTTGTGTGTCTATTTTATCTTCGGATTGATCAATAATTATCAATCTCAATGATCTGCAAATTCGATACCTTAAGGCTAAAATAGAACATATGATTCAAGGACTATTTCCTTCATGATACTGCAGAGACAAAAGAGGCGATTTTATAGTTTTTGGTGTTGGATCTTATTAAAGCGTTTTGGGAAGTCTTGACTTGAAAAGCGCTATATAAATGCAGATCATTTAATTTTATTTAATCTTCAGCTCCACCTAATGGGTGATCCGGTCACCAACAAATCCAGTTTCAAACCCAAATAAATATAACAAGCAACCACGTACTTCCTGTCATCAATACATCTTTGATCAACATTTTTTTTATGATTGAAAGACTAACAGCTATTAGTTTATGTCCATCAACTGAGATGGATTGCATATTTTTTTACAAGGCTTTTGGTGACTTAAAGAGGCCGCCTTCTTATGGGCCTCTTTTGACATGCTAAACTCTGGAAGTTTCTACAAAAACCCAAATTTTAAAACTGCATTAGTATCATCAAGTATTTTATGTTTGTTGGTACCATAATTTTGTTAAGAAAACAGTTTCAAGATTACCTAAACAAGTGGTACTCAAAGAATTAACCAAAAATGACCAATGTCCTTAGATGTGGCATGAGCAAATAAATAAGAGTTTACCTGTTTGGTGACCTAGAGCAGTAAGGCAATTAGTGCGATAACAATTAGCGTGGCGTCCCATTGGGGGAGAGCTTGTTATTATTATTATTCATTTAACAATCTACTTAACACTACCAGGTAATTACTTACCCGTTGGTGATCATCTGGGATGCTTTTTATGTTTAAAAGAAGCGTCTTTTCTCAAGGGAAAAGGTTGTGTTATTTTCTACACGTGTGTTTACATGTTCTGGGACCTCATTAAAATGGCAAGTTCAAGCACGTCCACATATCATACTCAGCAGCATTATAGCAATTACATGTAGGTTCAAACAAACATTTTAGAATTATGCTAATTATTATCTATTAAAAAAACTATCACAAATCCAATGAAGTGAGATAAATATAAACTTGAAAAAAACAATATGCTTTTAATGTTTATTTTATTGATTCTCTTTGAAAATAAATTATTTTTAGTCCCGTGTTTTTCGGTTTGGGTATTACATAGGCTGCTTGCAGATACAAAGTTGCCACGAATCTGGACTTTTTCTAATTGATTTCATTAAATTAATTATCCATTATCTGCACCGCTTATCCTCAGAAGGGTCGCGGGGGTGTTGGAGCTCATCCCAGCCGTCTTAGGGTAGTAGGGCAGGGGACACCCTGAACTGGTTGCCAGCCAATCGCAGGGCACACAGAGACGGACAACTCATTCGCTCATTCATACCTAGGGACAATTTGGACCGGCCAGTTAACCTAACCTGTGTGAGTGTGTGTGGGTGAATGGGTAAGTGTGAAGCACATTGTAAAGCGCTTTGGGAGGTCTTCATTGACTTGAAAAGCGCTATATAAATGCAGACCATTTTTTTTATCCATTTTACATGCATGTTTTTGGAATGTGGGAGGAAACCGGAGTGCCCGGAGGAAACCCACGCAAGCACGGGAGAACATGCAAACTCCACAAGCTTAAAACAGCTGATTAGATTTTGTCTTTCCAAGTTAAGATTTCTCCATGTGCACATCGGCCAAACCACATAGAAACATAAAAAGAAAACGAAGCTCTTATCTTAAAAACAAAGTTATAGGGCTTCTTTGTTACTCTCGGGACAAACAGTCCGTAGTCTTGAGAAATAGTATATTGAATAAATAATGAGCAAAATACATATTTTTTTTCAAGTAAAAAAAAGATCGCCATTGGTTTAGTTTTAACACTTTGATTCCCTTTAGTTTGTAATCTTCCTTGTGCTTTTCAGCACTGTTGGTTGCACTACACAACATAGCGACATCCAGCCGTCAAATAATACACACTGTCCCTTTTACTGTACAAAATGACAAATCAAAATTTGTTAAGCCATTGTACACCTATGGAGATTTGGCTTACCCAGATTAATCAATAAATTGCAACGCTCTTAAAGGTCTCAATTGAAAACACAAAGCAAAACAATGATCTAACCCAGAGGTGGCGAACAAGTTTGACACAAAGAGCCGAAATCTTTAACTGTGAGAGTCAAAGAGCCACACCATGCACTGACTGCCATGACGGACACACACAAAGACACACAATTAAAAACATATTATTTCCCATTAAGTCAAGTCAAGTCATTTTTATTTGTATAGCCCTTAATCACAAAGAGTCTCAAAGGGCTGCACAGGTTATTACACAGACTATCTTTCAGACTATTATTACACCATCCCTTGATCTGGAACTGACATGAGGGCAAGGAGAAACTCAAAAACCTCAACATGAGGAAAATGAAGAAACCTTGAGAAGGGACCGCACATGTGGCATCCCCCTTTCAGGATTACCAGACAGCAAAGGATGTTGCAATCACAAATAATACAGAGATATTGTCCACGAAAAGTATAGGTTATTCATATGCTATAGAGTAGAAGTGTGTTTTAAGCTTAGATTTAAACATTTCCACTGAGGTTGCAGATCGGATCTCAGGGGGAAGAGCATTCCACAGCACCGGTGCCCGCATGGAGAACGCTCTCGAACCTACGGAACACTTCTTGGCTCTTGGGATCACCAGTAGACCGGCGCTTTCAGAACGAAGGCTTCGGACCGGAACGTAGGGGCAAATCAGATCTGAAATATATGAGGGAGAAAGTCCATGTATAATTTTGTATAATACTAAAAGAACCTTGAAATCACATCTTAGGCTAACAGGGAGCCAATGCAGGTTAGCAAAAGCCGGCGTGATGTGATCAGACTTTTTTGTCCTAGTTAAAAGTCTCGCTGCAGCATTTTGTACCAGCTGAAGACTCTTGATTCTGGACTTCGGGAGACCGGAGAGTATTGCATTACAGTAATCGAGAAGCGAGGTAACAAACGCATGAATTATAATCTCCGCATCCGACATAGGACAAATTTTAGCAATGTTGCGAAGATGGGAGAAAGCAGTTCTAGTAATTTTCTTCACATGTGTTTGAAAGGACAGATCAGGGTCAAATATGACACCTAAATTTTTAACTGAGTCACTCTGTGTGATGTGACATTTGTCAATGTTCACAGCAGTTTTTGAGAATAAGTCACGGCATTTAGATGGACCAATAACTAACATTTCGGTCTTTTCAGAGTTAAGACGCAAGACATTGAGTGACATCCACTCTTTTATCTCAGTGAGGCAGGCCTCCAAATTTCCACAATTTAGTGTGGCAGATTCCTCCAACGGAAGATATAGTTGAGTGTTATCTGCGTAGCAATGAAAACTGATATTATACTTGCGAATAATATCACCTAAGCATGTAAATACAACACGTTTTGTTCTTGTGTTGATTTCAAAGAAAGTGTCCACCCTCAATACAAAAAAAAAAGAAGCTAAACATGAAACAAGGCAAAGAGCCACAGTATATAGAAAATAGATTTAAATAATAATTTCATTGATATATATTCTTAATTGTAGTCGAGGACCATCACTGTCAATAGAAGATGCAGCAGTGTGACGTATAACCTCCACAAGACTATAAGAAGAGAAGATGCATGAAGGTGGGGTGCTGATCGGGGTCCACGTTGGACCGTCTCATCATTAACAACCACTCTTCCCAGACGGATGCATCAGGTAAATATGACTTGGCTGCAAGAATATTTACTTTAAAATTGAAACCAATGAATTTTATTCTTGATTAAATAAAACATTCATTCTGTAGCATATAATGATTTTAATTTATCACATTAAATCTAAAAGAAAAAAACTTGAAATATCTATAAAAGATATGACTTCACTCTTGAGTCAGACTACTTTTCATCCTTGATTTTTTTTGTCTTGTGTGATATTTTTAGATACAATTTTAACAGTATCTTTGAATATTCTAAAATGGCAATTTCCTAATTTTAAAAATAGGACCAATCCCAATATACTTTTGAAAATGTCTAATTCTGTAAAACCAAACACTTTCCCAATTGAAATAAGAATACAGTATGTTCCCCTTAAAAAATACATTGTTTTTTTTTGTTCTTAAAATACAATGAAATATATACGCAAATTATGTAAACATTTTACCTTCACACAATTAAATGATTTGAAACATTACAATGACTCTGTACTGTTTAATATTAGGCCTTGTCTACAAAATTGTTTAACTTTTTTATTGAAATTATATAAATACATGCAATGTAACACACAGTGAAAATTATTGGTCACTGTTCACAAATATTTATCAGCCGTGGAATCTGTCCAGAGTTTCATCCTCAGTGGTGCCCCAACGACCCACGATCCGTACTAGTACTCTTGACTGTATCTGTACTTGATTTGAGTATAATAGTAGTTAAACTGACCTTATCTCAGAGCAATTATCTGTATTTTTACTATACTACTTATAAAATGATGTTTTTGCCATACTCACAAATTTTATCCTACTCTCCTTTTTCGAAATATGTGCCATGGTTTTACATTTGTTCTGAGTCATGAACTGCATCAGTGGCAGTAAGTCATTCAAGGTCTAACTTAACAAATTAAACCAACTTAACTAGTTAGTTAGGCAAACAAATGAACATTTTAACGTCAAAGTTGTCTTATTTATTGCTGGAATAATGTTTTTGTAATGTTACTTTTTTCTTTCCCAAGCTAGTTTCTTTTCTGTCCTTTGTCTTAATTGATTTGTGCATGACTATTAAAGTTAGTTATCAGCAGTTCATGTTATTTTGCTGTGTACTTTCCAAATATGGGAATGACATTCATTGCATTTCATTTTACTTTACAAGCTATATCAAAATGTACTTTTATATTTGCTTTACAAGTAAGTGAACTTAAATTTAAGTTTTTGTACTTGGTAGATCAGTCCACAGTTTTTTCAGCTCTAGTTCTGCTTTTATTTCAACATAATCACTTCATACATCACTTCTTATGATTTTGTGACTTAATTTTAACCTTTCAAGAATTTTGAAGACAGTAAGACTGAAATGAACCATTTCCTAAAAAAGTTTCGTCATGAATCATACATATTGACCATCATTGTTTAAATCTATAAAAAGCAGAATGCAGTGAACTTTAGTAGGAGAGACTGAGTACAGTTGTAACACATTTTGCTTCCTCTCTCCCCATTTTATGATCTTTTTTGCTACACCTCTCAAACTTGTAGACGTGTCTTTTACAAAGAGACATCAATGGTAGAGTGCTAAGTAGCTTCAAGTGTCTAGGACAGTCTCTCAAACAGAGAGATACACAGTGTTACCATCGTACCAATTACTGGGTACAGTTGTAACACTGGTAGTGGACAGTTCTAACAGTTTGATTTCTTATTACAAATAAGCCTTAGATGTCAAATATTTGGAGAACTTTATTCAATAGAAATATATGACAAGAAGTGCATGGAATTGAACAAAGTGCGTGTGTCATATATTTCCATTTGTATGGACAGCATTTCTAGTCAGAGTCTGACAAGCAGTTGTGGCAAATGTTTAAGCAATTGCCCCGGGTGCGGCCTTCTTGGGCAAATTGCTTGCAATTAAAACACTCGACCCATTTTCTTTCTTCCTTTCTTTCTTTCTTTCTTTCTTTCTTTCTTTCTTTCTTTCTTTCTTTCGTTCTTTCTTTCTTTCTTTCTTTCTTTCTTTCTTTCTTTCTTTCTTTCTTTCTTATCTTTGCCCTTGCATTTTTCCATATATAAAAGTATAAGTATATAAAAGTTGTCATTTTACAACTTTACCCATACCTATCAGCCATTTTTAGTCTACATTTTCTTTATGTGGTTGTTAGCTAGCATGAATGAAAACACACAGGATTGAAGCCAAGAAAGTGGACATTACAGCCATGTGCCAGAAATGTGTCAATTTTTAGCATATTTGACAGTGAGAAAGAAAAAGTTTAAATTCTCATCTGAAAATGTGTTATTTGACCATAAAATTGAGACAATGGCACCCAGAGTCTTTAAACATCTTGTGTGAGGTAAGTATGGAGAGAGGAGAATCCTATATCAGTTGCATCAAACTCTCTCTCAATCGGTCAATTTCTTGACTGTTACAACTGTCCCCGTGTTACAACTCTACCCGCTCTCCCCTACTATTGGTTTCTTTGACATTGTTTCTTTAAAATGTTTCTTTAAAGTCTTTCTTTGTTAAATTTTGTTGACAATATGATTAAATTGAAGTATTTGCTTGAAATGTTCTATCATTAATCGCATACATATTGAACATTGTCATACAAATCTATAAAATGCAAGGTTAACTTTAGTATTATTTCTTTTAGTTTCTTTGACATCATTTCTTTAAAATGTTTCTCAAAAGTGTGCATTTTCCTTTTTTGTTTTTCCATAAAGAATACTCGATTATCTCAGAATCAAAACGTATTTTAGTTGTTTTCACTCAAATCAATGGATAGACATTTTTTTATGTTTTTCCAGCAAAACGTAATTTTTAAATTTATATTGGAGTGATATGAGTTCCCGTGAAATCATAAAATTTTCCTGCTGTGGGTTTTAATTTTTAATGTTTTGTTATTTATCTTGAAAATATATAGGATTTATTGTTTTCTTATAAGATATTGTAAACAATAACATGTACTCTTTTCTTAGAATGAAAGTATTACCCTTACACATCCAGTGCTTGACAGAAATAAACACCAACCAAAAGCCCGAGTAATCTATGGAAGACTGTGATAAGACATTTTGTGCCATTTACAAACATAGTCATCAATTCTCTGTCTTTTTTAAGTTGGGCAGGACATTCATCTCCTGAATCTTTAGTCAAACAAAGTGATGGGCGAGTGCCAATACCACATATTGGTATCTGATTCGATACCAACCTTTTCAAGGTATTTTCACTCAGTGTACTGTACTGACTACACCTCAGAATCCAGGGGAAGATTTTTTATATGGAGTCGCAGGATCTTAAGCGCTCTCATGCCTTGCGAACATAACAAAGTGAAGGAGATGAGACCCAGTATTTCTTCTACTTTTCGAGACCCTCTGTGTATACATTATGTACAATTCTCCCTTCTAGGTGTCGTGAAAAAGCATATTTTCTGAAGGAATGGTGTCCGAAGAGTTGGTCCGCGCTTTGTTGTACCTCTCCTTGAGCGTGGTGGGCATCCCTGGCAACCTGGTGGTGATCCTGGCTTTCCTGTCCGCGCTCTACCAGGACAAGCGTCTGCAGGCGGCTGACGGTATTGTGCTGCATTTGGCGTGCGTCAACCTGTTAGTGGTGACTGTACGCTGCCTCTCAGAGATGCTGGCATCTTTCCGCCTCGCCGTCGTTTTCACAGACGCCGGATGCAAAAGCATCATCTTCGTGTACCGCACATCGCGCTCACTCTCCATCTGGCTTACTTTCCTCCTCAGCGCCTACCAGACGCTGAGCATCGCCATGCCTGGCTCTCGCTGGGCCGCAATTCGTGCCTGGCTGGCTCGCCGCCTTCCCCTGGTGTTCTTCTTCCTGTGGGCGCTCAACACCTGCATGAGCTCGGCCGCCATTCTCTTCTCCTTCGGGGCAAGGAACTCGTCAGCTCCGACCAGCCACGGCATCAACGTGCAGTTTTGCTTCGTCAATTTCCCCTCTAAGCTCTCCAAAGAGTCCAACGGGGCGGTCCAAGTCGGGAGAGACGTGGTGCCCATGGCTCTCATGGCCTGCGCCAGCTTGGTCATCTTGTTTTTCCTCTACAAGCACAGCCGGCAAGCCAAGGCCCGACACGGTGCGCCGGAACGGAGGGCGGCTAAAGCTGTGGTGGCTTTGGTGACTTTGTACGTTGTTCTCTACGGGGTGGACAATGGGCTGTGGGTGTACACGCTCACCGTGAGGAAAACAATGAGCAGCTCGCTTGTGTCTGACTTTCGCATATTCTTCTCCTCACTCTATGCCGCGCTTAGCCCTCTTGTCATCATCGCGTCTAACAGGAAGATTAGCAGCAGGCTCGGGTGCTGCATAGCCGTTAAAGTAGTTAAGGAGCAAACCACGTCTCTAGCCACTATTTGAAAACTGCTTACTGATTGCTCTCCAGCAAAACAGGACTTTGAAGTAGAAACCATAATTGTCAACCCCAGCCAATTGTTCCTCTTATTAATGATTGCAATTTCCCTTATTAAGCGTTTATAAACCTTACACACACAAGTTAAATTTATTTACCAAATAAACAGCATTAACAATTTTTTTTCAGCATCTTTCTTAGTTCTTTCCCCACTTGCTGTAAATGTATTATATTCTATTATATGGAGCAGTGCAGAACTTTGCAGACTTTAATTGATCTAAAGATGGTTATACTCTGTTACTGTCAGGGTCTCATTCTGGGTGGTGGAGAAACACAATGGAGAAACACAGATTAGTATAGTGGTCTTTATTTCCGGTTGGGTTCAGTACATGATGCAGCATCAGCATTAAAGTTAAGGTGCAAGCAACGTTCCTGGCTACTATTTGAAAACTGCTGACTAATTGCTCTCCCGCAAAACATGCCTTTTTTGAAGGGGAAACATACAATTTGTTTTTAGTTGGTTTCAAGAATTCTTTTCCTCTAAATTACACATTTTCTCGGGAAAATACATTTTTAATTTACTTTTTCTGTAGCATTTCCCCACTCCGTTTGAGTATTGGATGCTTTGCTGCATGATTTTAAATACTGTATATGGTTGGCTTACTTTAACATTGCTTTAATGCATTATTCTTTGACCTGTATAAAGCAGTTGGCATTTTCAGTTAGCATTTGGCTACTTAACGTTTTTAAATCACAAAGTTAATATGGTTTATAGTAGTTGTTTGGTATCTGGAACTTTTATTACTCTGTGCCGCCATTTCCTGCCTTCTGTCATTATAGCAGCCTCTGTCGGCTCATTCATCATGTGCGTGCAAGTATGTACATTTGTTAGACGGGCTTGAATTAACTCATTCTCATCTTTCTTGGAGCTTGGGTTGGCGTTTGGACTCCAATTGATGCAGGCCTTTTCTTACTTTCACCATTTTCTTACTGCCACCCTCAGCCAATTGCTTCCCTTATTAATGATTGCAGTTCCCCTCAACGAGCGATAATAGACCTTACAAAAAGAACATGGCAACTATTTACTCACGGCATGACAGATTATGTCGAATAAAAACAAAGATAATGTGTGTAAACAAGTTTATTTCATTCACTGAATAAATGCTTGATCAAGGATAACATTTGCAAGTGTACCGCAACAATATTGTTAATCTACGATGATGTTGTCTGCAGCCAGTAATCGAGACAATTCAGATTAGAGCCAAAATCGGAAAGACAAGATTTTAAAAATATATTTTTTTGAAATCTTTGATCTTTTTAAATGTATTTTTCCCATACACAATTCGAATTGATAAAAAATGTGCTAAATAGGTGGAAAAGGTATACTGTACGTTGACAAGTATGGACTTAGGTGAAATGAATGACGATGTTTTTCATGAAGTTTTCATAAACATGTACCTTATTGTCTGAAATCACAGGTATAACTGTCAAAAATATGCATCTTTCCAGTTGGGAATTTTGTTGCCATTTAATAGTTATTGCACTGCTTTAAATTGCACTATTATTACGATGCACTTACAACTTGGGCCAGTCTTCAAGCAATACCTTGTAAATAGTTTTGCCTATATGGCCTCAAAATCTCATTTTTCTCCTTTAAGTCTTTAGAACATGTTTATCCT